>NW_006399883.1:5144330-5171220 GCF_000299155.1 Elephantulus edwardii
GCCACCTGTGAGCTGGAGATCCGTGGCCTGGCTGTGACAGATGCTGGGGAGTATCTGTGTGTGTGCGGGCAGGAGAAGACCTCAGCCACACTCACTGTGAAGGGTAAAGACACACACTCTGCCACACGCATCAATGACGTGCTGTCTGCATCATGGTGTCCTGTGTCACCACCTCCTTCCTGCATCCGTCAGCACACTCTGCCACACGCATCAATGACGTGCTGTCTGCATCATGGTGTCCTGTGTCACCACCTCCTTCCTGCATCCGTCAGCTTCCCATCTGACTGAGGTCTCCTGAGTTCTTCCAGCTCCACAACCTTTTAAATCAATGGATGTGTGTTCATGAGGCTGTGTCTCTGCCTCTTTGACCTCTGTTTTCCCCATGACCATTGTTGTCCCTCTGCATTTGTTCATTTGTTGTCCTCCCTTTTCTCCTTTGGGAGCGTGTGTGTGCGTGTCCGTGTCTCATCCACCAAGTCCTCCAGATGGTCTGATGTGTTCCATGTCCATTTGGCTCCCACAGCCCTGCCAGCCAGGTTCACACAAGGGCTGAAGAGTGAGGAGGCCACGGAAGGGGCCACCACCACGCTCCGGTGTGAGCTGAGCAAGATGGCTCCTGTGCAGTGGAGGAAGGGCTCTGAGACCCTCCGTGATGGGGACAGATACAGGCTGAGGCAGGACGGAGCCACCTGTGAGCTGGAGATCCGTGGCCTGACTGTGACAGATGCTGGGGAGTATCTGTGTGTGTGCGGGCAGGAGAAGACCTCAGCCATGCTCACTGTGAAGGGTAAAGATTGAATGTGGTCTTGGAGACTATCATGTCTCCACACCATCACCATTCGTCCGTTATGCCAAGGCTGCTTGAGATCTTAGATGTCTGTTGCTCTGCTGACTCATGTCCCCTGGGGCCTCCTGGATCCCCATCAGTGTTGTGATATTAATGTCTCTGAAGTACTTGCTCGCCATCTTTTCTTGTCCTGTCATGGCTGTTTGCTTCCCTCCCCGTCTGTCTGTATGCTGGCTTGTCCATTCCTTCACTCCTTTGGGAGTTTGTGTACTTTTAGCAGCTCTCAATGTGTCCAGTGCACCAAGGGCACCAGACAGTCTGATGTTTTCTGTGTCCGTTTGGCCCTCCCAGCCCTGCCAGCCAGGTTCATACAAGGCCTGAAGAGTGAAGAGACCACAGAAGGGACCTCGGCGACACTTCGGTGTGAGCTGAGCGAGATGGCTCCTGTGCAGTGGAAGAAGGGCCTGGATGCCCTCAGCACTGGGGATAAGTACCGCCTGAGGCAGGATGGGGCCATATGTGAACTGGAGATCTGTGGCCTGGCTGTGGCAGATGCTGGAGAATATATCTGTGTATGTGGGCAGGAGAGGACTTCGGCCGTGCTCACTGTGAAGGGTAAACATTGCATAGATCTGTGGCTTGGTATCTGCACCTTGATGTCCCTTGTCATTACCTTCTTCCTCCATCACTGTCCAGTCTCCCGTGAGTCTACCTAGATGTCAGGTCTCCATCTGACTAGAGTCCCTTGTGTGTCCCCAGCCCCTGACGTCTTGACCAATCGATATCTTGACACTCGTGACCCTCCTGCGTATCCCTCTTTGATGGTTCTCCTGTGACTGGTTGTGCACCTAACTGTTTGTTCGTTGGCTTGCTTGTGCATTCCTTTCTCTTCTGTGTGTTTATGTGTTTCCAATGAATGTATTCTCTGTACACAAAGTTCCCCAGGCAAACTGATGTTCTCTGTGTCCCTTTGGCCCTCCCAGCCCTCCCAGCCAGATTCATACAAGTTCTAAAGAACGAGGAGGCCGCAGAAGGGGCGATGGCCACGCTCCGGTGTGAGCTGAGCAAGATGGCTCCTGTGCAGTGGAGGAAGGGCTCTGAGACCCTCCGTGATGGGGACAGATACAGGCTGAGGCAGGACGGAGCCACCTGTGAGCTGGAGATCCGTGGCCTGACTGTGACAGATGCTGGGGAGTATCTGTGTGTGTGCGGGCAGGAGAAGACCTCAGCCATGCTCACTGTGAAGGGTAAAGATTGAATGTGGTCTTGGAGACTATCATGTCTCCACACCATCACCATTCGTCCGTTATGCCAAGGCTGCTTGAGATCTTAGATGTCTGTTGCTCTGCTGACTCATGTCCCCTGGGGCCTCCTGGATCCCCATCAGTGTTGTGATATTAATGTCTCTGAAGTACTTGCTCGCCATCTTTTCTTGTCCTGTCATGGCTGTTTGCTTCCCTCCCCGTCTGTCTGTATGCTGGCTTGTCCATTCCTTCACTCCTTTGGGAGTTTGTGTACTTTTAGCAGCTCTCAATGTGTCCAGTGCACCAAGGGCACCAGACAGTCTGATGTTTTCTGTGTCCGTTTGGCCCTCCCAGCCCTGCCAGCCAGGTTCATACAAGGCCTGAAGAGTGAAGAGACCACAGAAGGGACCTCGGCGACACTTCGGTGTGAGCTGAGCGAGATGGCTCCTGTGCAGTGGAAGAAGGGCCTGGATGCCCTCAGCACTGGGGATAAGTACCGCCTGAGGCAGGATGGGGCCATATGTGAACTGGAGATCTGTGGCCTGGCTGTGGCAGATGCTGGAGAATATATCTGTGTATGTGGGCAGGAGAGGACTTCGGCCGTGCTCACTGTGAAGGGTAAACATTGCATAGATCTGTGGCTTGGTATCTGCACCTTGATGTCCCTTGTCATTACCTTCTTCCTCCATCACTGTCCAGTCTCCCGTGAGTCTACCTAGATGTCAGGTCTCCATCTGACTAGAGTCCCTTGTGTGTCCCCAGCCCCTGACGTCTTGACCAATCGATATCTTGACACTCGTGACCCTCCTGCGTATCCCTCTTTGATGGTTCTCCTGTGACTGGTTGTGCACCTAACTGTTTGTTCGTTGGCTTGCTTGTGCATTCCTTTCTCTTCTGTGTGTTTATGTGTTTCCAATGAATGTATTCTCTGTACACAAAGTTCCCCAGGCAAACTGATGTTCTCTGTGTCCCTTTGGCCCTCCCAGCCCTCCCAGCCAGATTCATACAAGTTCTAAAGAACGAGGAGGCCGCAGAAGGGGCGATGGCCACGCTCCGGTGTGAGCTGAGCAAGACGGCCCCTGTGCAGTGGAAGAAGGGCTCTGAGCTCCTCCGTGATGGGGACAGATACAGGCTGAGGCAGGACGGGGCCACCTGTGAGCTGGAGATCCGTGGCCTGGCTGTGACAGATGCTGGGACGGAGCCACCTGTGAGCTGGAGATCCGTGGCCTGGCTGTGACAGATGCTGGGGAGTATCTGTGTGTGTGCGGGCAGGAGAGGACCTCAGCCATACTCACTGTGAAGGGTAAAAACTGTGTGTGGCCACACGAACCACTGATTCGGTGTCTGCACTGTTGTGTTTCCACATAATTCATGTGCATCTTGTCTTCCCCTCAAGCCATGGTGCTTGTCTTTAGCTGGACAGGACATGTGTGCTCGGCTTGGTCCTTGCCGTCCTCTGCATCTCCAACCATTCCTCTTAGTCTTCTTCCCTCCTTTGACCTGCTAGTCTCTCCCTGTCCTCTCCTTACCCATTTTGTAGCTCTATTCACCCACTTGCTATCTAGACAAGTCTCTTTTGGGTAGAGCAGTGACCCACCTGCCTTGATGACTGAGGGGACACAGCTTTGCTCTGCAGAGTCTGATAGAACATGGTCCCATCGTGGTTGCTGACTAGCCTTAGAGCTTCTCCTGGGAGACTGAAGTGACTTGGCCCTCCCCTGAGTGATCTTCCCTGGAATGGTGGGAGATCTGTGGAAGGTCGTCTGCCCTGGGCTGTCTGAGGAGACTCAGCCCTACCCTAGAGGCTGTGAGAGGCATATCTCTGTGGGGGTGTGAAAGGGATTCACCCTGCTATGATAATCAGAGGAACATAGCTCTGCTTGGGAGCTGCTTGTTTGGAAAGCTTGTGTGATGAATGCTGTGAGTTAGACCTACAGCTCTTGGCCCCAGGTCAGGTCCTCCTTTGGCTGTTGAGCAAACCCAGACTCCTGGCCCTCTCCTTTGAGTCGTGCTGGTCTAGGTACCGCAGAGATGGGTGGTTGTGGGTGGCCTTGCTGCTGGTATTAGACATGGTCTTGAAGCTGACCCTCTGCTTCCCCTCTGCCTCACCCCATCCTGCAGCCCAACAAGGGGTGTTCAGAACCCCACTGCAGAGCCTACAGGCTGAGGAAGGTTCCACAGCCAGCCTTCGGTGTGAGCTGACTGTTCCGGACACCACTGTGAGCTGGAGCAAGGGTGGGCTGGAACTGCAGGCCGGCGGGCGGCTGGAGCTGCGGAAGCAGGGGCCTGTGGCAGAGCTGCTGCTGCAGGACCTGCGCCGGGAGGATGCCGGGGAGTACAGCTGCACCTGCGGCTCCCAGAGCACCAGTGCCACCCTCACGGTCACAGGTGGGCTTCGTCTCCCAGACGTGCCTGCAGCCAGGCCCAGAGGCCCTGACGGGTCATTCCCGTGTGAGCCCTGCTCCTGCCCTCCTGGAGAATGACTGGAGGGACACCTATGCCTGAGGCTGGCTCTGCTGTGTGCTCTGGACGTCGTGTGCCGAGAGCTGGGATTTACCTCACTCTCCCTGTCCCACGTGTAGCTGCGCCTGTGTGCTTTCTTCGGGAGCTGCAGCCCCAGGAAGTGGACGAGGGTGCGACAGCACGGCTGTGCTGTGAGCTGAGCCAGCCGGGAGCAAGCGTGGAGTGGCGCAAGGGCTCCCTGCAGCTCTTCCCCTGTGCCAAGTACCAGATGGTGCAGGACGGTGCCCGCGTCGAGTTGCGGGTACGCAGCACCGAGCAGGAGGACGCCGGGGACTACACCTGTGACGCAGGGCAGCGGCAGAGCACAGCCAGCCTCTCTGTCCGTGGTGAGCCCCGCAGCTTCCCACCGCCTGGCCACTCTCCAGCTTAACCACTGGCCCTAACACCTCTCTGATTCCTTAGTCCCCAGGCCCCAGTTCAAGACCCGGCTGCAGAGCATGGAGCAGGAGGTGGGTGGCGTGGCCCGGCTGTGCTGTGAGCTGAGCGGGAACGAGCCAGGTGCCTCCGTTCAGTGGCTCAAGGAGGGCGTGGAACTTCGCGGAGGCCCCAAGTATGAGATGCGATGCCAGGGAGCCACATGTGAGCTGCTGATCTGTGGGCTCGAGGCCAAGGACACGGGCGAGTACACCTGTGTGGTGGGTGGCCAGAGAACCTCGGCCTCTGTCAAGGTCAAAGGTGAGCCTGAATGTCCCCAGTACACCCTTACAGTTGATCTAGGGACATAACTGGCCTGCCTCAAACACTTCTCTTGCCAAGTGCTGTTCATGGGGTGCCTGGGTGGGGGGCATGCCCAGAGCCCCTGTGTGTTACCTTCATATACTAACACCCTGGAAGAAATGTGTGGCACAACTGAAGTTCAAAGTCCCTGAACTCCAGAGGGCGGACATTGGTGCATCTTGACGATATCACCTTCCCTGGACCCTGGCCAGCCAAAGCAGGGCCATTTGCAGGGCTAGGACAGACCCTTCGCACACTTCCTGCAAACAGGAGTGCCTTGGCCAGTCTCTGCCCACGAGGTGGTTGGAGGCCTACAAACTTGATGGCAATTGCTGTGGGTAGATGAAGCCGTGGCAGGAGTGTGGGGTGGCCAGCAGGCTTCCTGGAGGAGGAGTAGAGTTAGAGCTGTGGCTGGTCACAGGTCTTCTCTCACTGCCCCTAGAGCCCGAGGTGGCCATTGTGCGGGGGCTGGTGGATGCCGAGGTGCAGGCGGACGAGGACGTGGAGTTCCGCTGTGAACTGTCAAAGCCCGTGGCCACAGGCGTGGAGTGGCGCCTCCAAGGTCTGCCGCTGCAGAGCAATGAGGTGACTGAGGTGGGCATGCAGGGCGGCTGCACCCACACGCTGAAGCTGAAGGGCGTCACCCCTGAGGACGCGGGCACTGTCTCCTTCCACGTGGGCCTCAGCACCTCCTCTGCCCAGCTCACTGTCCGAGGTAGTGGCTCTAAGGGTGCATTGTGGGGCCCCCTCTCACTCTGCTGAAGCTCACAGGATTTGGAGGAATGTAGACTGACAACCAAAGACCCCTTTAATTGGGGACTCCTGGTGGAGGGAGAGAGGCCCACAGGTGGGCAGTCTCAGGGTGGCGCAAGATGTCAGAGTAGAAAATAAGACCTGGCATCTGAGGGTCTGGGCGTGGCTTGGAGCAGAGGCTGGTTGGCTTATCAGGGACTCAGACCGGCCAGTGATCATCTTCACCACCTCTGGGGGCCACAGCCTCAGCCACAGAGAACCCGTCTCCCTTATGCTGAGTCTTCAGGAACTGGAAAGGGGTAACAGGGACCCCAAGACGTGAGCTGTGCCTGTATTCTCTCCAGTACCAGAGGTGACCATCCTGGAGCCTCTGCAGGATGTACAGCTCAGTGAGGGTCAGGACGCTCGCTTCTGGTGCCGGCTGTCCAGAGCTCCAGGCCAGGAGGCCCGCTGGGCTCTGGGCGGGGTGCCCCTGCAGGCCAATGAGATGAATGACATTGCAGTGGAGGAAGGCGTGCTCCATTCGCTCACCCTGCACAAGGTGCTCTCATGGGGACCCTACCTTCTCACAGGGCTTCTGGGGTCCCTCCTACCGTGGGACTTGGGAGGGGAGAACCCTGGGGGAAGGTTCCCGCTGTATCAGGAAGCGCCTCTGTTCCTTCAGAAATGCCTTTCCTGGAGAGGGTGACAGGGGAGGTGCTGAGCCCCTAACCTGGGCCTGTGAGCAGAGGTGGGATGGCCCCATGGGGAGGCCACAGAGCCCTCTTGGTCGGGATGGGTCTGCCTCAGCATCTCCATCTTGGTGTCCTTAGGTGACCTCTGAGGATGCTGGAACTGTCAGTTTCCAAGTGGGTTCCTGTAGCTCAGAAGCCCAGTTGAAGGTCACAGGTGAGCAACTCTCTCCCATGCCTGGCCCAGCCACTGCTGGCCATGAGAGTGTCAACCCCAGGGGGCAGTGTCCACTGACAGCTGTTGGAGGAGTGTAGCCAGGAACTCAAGACTTTCAGCAATGACTTTAAAGCCTAGTCCTTGAAAGTGACGACCGCATGAGGCCGCTAAGGTGGGATGGTGAAGACTTTGTCTTCCACACATCTACCCGTCTGGCAGGAGTACAGCACGTGGCACGCATCCACACTAAGGCACCCTGCGTTTCTTACGGTGCTGATGCAGCAGGTCATCTGTAACACATGGGCTGTTCATGCAGAGGGTGTGTGTTCCAGGCCTTCAAAGAAGATTGTAGAGACTTTGTCTTCAACTTGGGTTAGATTTTGCCTGCAAAACTGGTTAGCCTCTCCCTTACTGTTCTATTCCTGGTTTTCAAATTGGTCCTCATCTATCCATCATCCATCTATCTACCAACTATTCATTCAACTGTTATCCGTCTATTGAAGATCATCTATCCATGAGACATCCACCACTCATCCACCACTCATTCATCATTATCCATCGTTCACTCTTAATCTATCCACCTGTTGATCTGCGTACTGTCCATCCATCCACTATCTGTTCTTCATCCATCCATTTGTCATCCACCTTTCATCTATTCATCTCCTTAACATTTATTCATCATCATCATCCATTCACCATCCCTCTGCCCATCCATCCAGCGTCGTCCATTCATGCATCCACCATCCTCCATCCATCCACTATCCTCCATCCGTTCACCATCCTCCATCCTTTCACCATCTACCATCCACTTATCCACTCACTTATCCTTTCCTTAATTTATTGACGAAACCTTTAAATCACCTACCTTGGTCAACTCACTGTCCGTGAGATGGGCTGTGTGCAAGGATACCATGAGGCAGCCGTCCATCTGATAATGGAATTGGACATGGAGACAGAGTATGTTTTGACATCTCAGACGCCCCCTGAGTTTTAAAAGGCTGGACAAATGTGGTCGGTACTGTGGTTTATGGAATTGAAAACCAATATACAAGTGCTCTTGAGTGATGAAAGAGGAGGAATTTCCTTGATGTCATGTGCAGAGGGATCAGGAAAGGTCTAATGAACTCTGGGGTGGGCAGCTGTGTGGTGATGTGTTAGGAGGGCTGTTTTGGGGGGCCTTGCATGTCCAGGTGAAGGCTGTGTTTAAGTTGTACTGTAGGTCAAATATTCCCAGCCTAAGAGTGCCTGTTCACTTACAGCTGGCGACCCTCAACCCTTACTGTCAAACCTAAGTCTGGGTGGCAAAGCACGCGGCAGAATGTGCTTGAGTTGGTGCTGTGCTAGGTCATGTGCCAGGCAAGCTCGGGAACCAGCACTGCATAAAGCTAGAGGGTAAGCAGAGCAGTGGGCCGAGGTCCAGTCAGGAGCACTTGGGAAGAATCATCTAGGAAACGTGTTAACAGTGCCGCTGTGTCAAAGTGCCCAGAGCACAGAGGAAGAGTGTGGAGAGGAAGGTTGCTGAGGAATTCCCGATGAGAGCATCTGCTGGGAACAGGAGGAGGCATTGTGCTGAGGGTATCTGGCAGCTCTGGAAACTCTCTCCACCTGCCCTCATTAACTATCTGCCTGGGAACCTTAGCGGCAGGGAGCTATGCGAGGAGGTGGATGGAGAAACCTGGATGTTGTCAATTGTGAGTCAGCTTGTGTCTCTTCGGAAGGCATAGTGTAGGTAAGTGTAGAGAGGTCTGCGTAGGCCCTCAACTCTGGAGATGGTGAGGGAAAGGTTAACAGCGTCCCATTCTTCAACCTGAGGCAGCAGGCGGTGGAAGAAGCATTTGGCTCTCCCAGGCTACTCTCAAGTCTTCTTTCTGTTGCAGTGGTGGAGTGGGGGCTTGACTGTGAGGGAAGAGGGGTCCCTGAGTGCTGTCATTCCCTGTCACTGCCCTTGCCTTGAGTGAGACTGCGAGCCTAGGGAAAGGAAGACGGATTGGGAAGGGGAGTATGGAGGGCTCAGGGAAGGCAGAGTCTGTGGAGTCCAGGAAGCTTCTAGAATTTAACCCCTCTCTGCGACAGCATGTGCTAGAGTCCTGGGATCTTAGGGCTGAAAGGACCTGAGAGACACTTGGAGAAGTCACGTTCTTGGGATGGGACTGCAGGGACAGATGCTTGCCTCCCGAGGCAGATCCTTTTTCCAGGAGGGCTTATAATAAATAGCCTCCCCTCCCTACCCGCTCCCCACCCTGTGCTGACTCAGCCAGAAGGGTTCCCAGCCACCAGGCCTGAGGCATGTCTGCTCTGCCTCCTTGCTCTTCCAGCTCTCCTTGAAACTGGCCGAGTCCAGAAGTGGGTTGGGTCCAGGAGAGAGGGCGCAGCATGGTGGGAGTGGAACTTCCACATCTCAGTCTGTGCACTGGGGGCTGCTTGCCACAGGTGATTCCCAACCCCCAACTTCAGGCTGGGGATTTACTGGACCTCAGCATGGCCCTAGGTGGCTTCTGAGCAGGCAGGTCCCAGGGTGACCCTTGACCAGATGGACCCCAGGGGGACCCCTGCTTACATGTACCCCAAGGTGACCCCAGGGTGGCTCTTCCTGTAAGGACCCTAGGGTCGTCATCCCAGGCCCTTCTTCTTGTCCTGTCACGCAGAGGCAGCGTTGCGCCTGGTGCGTGGTTTGCAGAACGTGGATGTCTTCGCGGGGGAGGTGGCCACCTTTTCCTGTGAGGTGTCTCGTGCTGGTGGGCCAGAGGCCCGCTGGTGGCTGGATGGGACCCTGCTTCAGGACAGCCCCCAGAGCACCATCGCTGTGCATGAGGGGACCCTCCACTCCCTGACTCTCTCAGGCCTGGGGGTCGCTGACTCGGGCACCATCACCTACCGGGCAGGGCCTCTGGTCTCCACGGCCAAGTTGTTGATCAAAGGTATTGGCCGATAGGCTTCCTCGTCCCCATGCTGGCGCTTCTGCTCCCACCTCGCATGTCTCCTGCAGGCTTCTGGGCATGAGTCAGGGTCAGAACAAGGCTGACACCTTGTGGCCTGGACTGGATAGCATCCTCATGTGCTCTCTGTGGAGCAGCTGTGAGGCTGGGTGGCAGCGTCCTGCTCTGCCTTGTTTGGTGATAAGAGCAGACTCAGGCAAGAAGTGAAAGAGAAGGTAGAGTCTGCCCCCTGTCTGTCAGTAGGATCCAAGGCACTGTCCACCTGGCTGCCACCTGCCCTGGCTGGGGCTCTCTGTCTCCCTCCACAAACATAGGGCACCTTTGGAGGGCAGGATGGAAGGTGAGAGCAGGCTTTTCAGAAGCTTTTCTTCTGACTCAAGGCCACAGCATCTTGCCTGGGACTCTGACTGTACCTGTCGTGGATGTGGGAGGGGCTGGCTGAGGGGAAGGCCCACGCCCCTACTTCTGGTAGAGGCCTCCGGGTCCCCTGCTTTGCCTGGTGCACAGACACTTGAACATGGTGCTAGGGGCTGGGGATCAAGTCATCTTTCCCAGAGCCAGAGAGTGAGACTAAGGGTGTAACAGATATAGGACATAGGATACCTCCAACTTCCTTCCCTTCGATGATTGGCATTTAATTTTTCTTAAGATTAGAAAAGCAACTCATATCCTGTGTATAAATTTTGGGGTGTTTGGTTTTAGAGGGGGAACCATGTTTGTTAAGAACCATTTCAACAAGTGGGAGAGGAGACAAGGCAATCATTTTAGGTGGCTCTGGTTTGGGGGGTGTATATGATACTAGGAGATTCAGGATCCCCATAGAGAGGTCAAGCTGGGCTGGGCAGCTGGGTGTTGGGGGTCTGAGGGTGTTATGGAGGGGCTGTTCTGTCCTCTGCAGAGTGCTGAGCAGAAGTTTGCACTGGGGGAGGTGGCCCAGCCTGGAGGACTGGATAGAGACCAGTTCAACAGGGTCATATGCTGAGGGTGGAGGGACCATGTGTGGCCGGTGGGGCCGTGTGTCCTTCTCTTCTGGAACCACAGCCTTGACAGTGAGCTCATGGCCACCCTACTGGTCCTCACTGATCACGTAGAGGTCATCTTCCAGTGTGTGTCTGTCCTAGCCACAGCCTAGCCCATCACCGTGCAGTTGAAGCTAAGTCTTGCATTTCTTGGTTTGAAACATGGGGCTGGGGCAGAGCGTCCACGCAGGAGTCACTTGTGGGACCCTTCTCAGCACCAAGCCCCAGCGAAGCCGATCACCTGAGCTGCCACATGCAGATCAACGCTGCACACCCGCCCCTCTCCCAGTCCTGCGGCTCCCTGCTTGCCTGGTTTGAACTTGCTGCTTCTGACACCACATTGCACTGGCAAGGGGGTCTGGCGTTACTGCTGCGCCTAACGCGTGTCCCGGGGTGTCGGCCGACAGATCCTACAGTGGAAGTGGTCAGTGCCATGCAGGACCTGGTGGTGGAGGAGGATGGCACGGCCGAGCTCCTCTGCCAGTACTCCCGGCCCGTGAAGGCCACATGGAAGAGGGATGAGCAGGAGGTGCGTGCCGACGGGCGCCGGGTCATCATAGAGCAGGACTGGAACGTGGCCAGGCTGACCCTCAGGCCGGCCTTGCCCTGCGACAGCGGCATCTATGCCTGTGAGGCTGCGGGCACCCGAGTGGTGGCCCTGCTGCAAGTGCAAGGTGAGGCCGCCCGGCTAGCAGCCAGGACCCGGCGGCAGCCACAGCGAGGCTCAAGCTGTGCCAGGAGGGGAGGGTGGCAGGCCAGGATAGGCAGGGTCTGATGAGGCTTGGCCTGTGATGGGGAGATGGCAGGCAGCCAAAGCCGGGACCTTCAAGGATGCCTCCAGTGTGATGGGACAAAAGTCAGGCACCAGAGGAGTGAGATTTAAGAGTAAAACCGTGAGGTGGCAGAGGTCTGAGCACAGTCACAGCAGGGGGCTTTCGCTTTGGCTGCACCAGGACCTGACTCCCACCTCCCAGATCCCTGCTTTCCTCCTCTACCCCATCCTATAATGTGGGGGTGGCGGCAGGAGAGCACCTGGGTGGAGGTTGTTCCCAAAGGCTCCAGAATAGCAGGGAGAAACTCTGGGAGGAGGCAGGTGGCAGATGCATGTGTGAGGGGTGAGTGTCTTGTGAGAAGGGGCCGCAGATGGGGCAGCCTTCAGCTTCAGACCTAACCCTTGGGTGAGGCTGTGGTCTGCAGCAGACAAGGTAGGCTGAATCTTAAAATTATAGATTTACATCCTAGTATGTTCCCTTTCTGGACAGGCTTGCATTCCCATAGCAGTTGCTCTGTGATGATACCCTGTATACGTGTGTGTGTGTGTGTGTGTGTGTGTGTGTGTGTGTGTGTGTGTGTGTGTAATAAGAGGGATGTTGGACTGCAGGTCTCAGCCGCTAGGCCCTTCATTTAGCTGTGCTTGCATACTTTATGTAGAAGCCTGAAGCTGGAGGTGAGCTGGAGTTCAAGCTATAGAGAGAAAGGGGGCAGGGGCAGGTCTAGATTCACTGAATGATTACCAGTGGTCACGGAGTGGGAGGGACTGCAGTTTAATAGGACAAACATGAAGGGCCTCCTAGCCAGGAGTGCCCTAGCCAGGAACTGAGGCAGATGAGGGCCAAGATGTGGAAATCTGTGGCTGGACCATGTGAAGGCATGAGATTAAGACCAGTAGAGGGCTGGAGCAAGGCAGGTGGACTGTGAGCTTCTCAGGCCAGGGTGAAGGGCCTGGTTCTGAGGCTCATTACCACTGCAAAAATGTGGGTTTGCAGTGCTAACAAGGCAGGGGTGATACTGGTCATTTTGAGCAGAGTCATGGTAAGATCAGGGGTTGCTGAGTGGAGACAGTGAGGGCAGGGATGAGAAGTGGAGGACCAGCCGTGGTGTTGAAACCTTGGGCTACACTGAAAGCAACTGTGGCAGAGAGCCCGAGGGAGATCGTTTCACCCCTGGCCACAGCTCAGGGCTGCTGTTGCTCTTTGTCTCTGTTGAGAGTAGCAGGGACCTTCCATCTGCTTGGTCCATAACATCTGTGGTCGTGATAGTATCCCATTTGGTGGAGGGGAAGCTGATCTGGAGGAAGAAGATGGACAAGAGTTGTCTGGTTACTGGTGGACACCCCTCAGCTAGTGGGGTGCTCAGGGGCATGGTTGAGGACGTGGCATGCTGTGGCTCCTTGGCGGGAAATGCCCACCAGGATCTACCTCTCTGGAGAAGACCCTGTTCTCTGGGGCAGGTCGATCGTACTTGCCCCTCACTGGCCCACCTCCCACCAGGGTACTGTGCTTAAACTGTGGGGGCCCAGAGTTGTAATCAGTGCACTGGCATGAGCTGAAGTTTAGATGGGGCAGGCCTCTCTGCCCACGTGTGTCTGCTATGAGGACTCATAAGTGCACAATGCAGGTGAGTTAGTGAGAAGGGAGTGTCGGCACCGTGGACTGTGGACTGTGGACTGTGGTCCCCCCCCCCCCCGGGTGCACCAAGCTTCCTGGGAACCATGGCAACAGCGCAGGGAGCACGGCCTCACCTGCACCTGGACTGTAGGGCGATGCAGGGTAAGCATGTGTTGATTAGCAGATGGCTCCGAGGCTCACAGCAGGGCCGGGGCAGCCTCTCTCTGAGGTGAGCACACCACCAGTGGGATTACACCACATCCCACATGTAGCGATGGGTGACCCCTAAGGTCCCAGCGTGGGCTGCTCTGTGGTGGACCCTGTGCTCTCTGTCTGCTGGCGGAGGAGCGCACACAGGCCCTGAGTTGTGTCGTCTCTTCACAGCCAAGAACACGGTGGTGCGAGGCCTGGAGAACGTGGAGGCACTGGAGGGCGGGGAGGCACTGTTCGAATGCCAGCTGTCGCAGCCAGAGGTGGCCGCCCACACCTGGCTGCTGGACGACGAGCCGGTGCGCACCTCGGAGAACGCAGAGGTGGTCTACTTCGAGAACGGCTTGCGTCACTTGCTGCTACTCAAAAACCTGCGGCCACAGGACAGCTGCCGGGTGACCTTCCTAGTCGGGGACATGGTGACTTCAGCATTCCTCACCGTCAGAGGTGATTTCATGTGGGTGGGGTTCACTGAGGCCCCCGGGGGTGGGTATGTGCCTGCTCGGCACCCTGCACTGTGACCTGCGCGACCTCCCCTTGCTGGTGTGTTTGCAGGCTGGCGCCTAGAGCTCCTGGAGTCCCCACAGGATGTGTCTGTACGGACTGGCAGGCCGGCCACCTTCCGCTGCACGCTCAGCGAGGTGGTGCCTGTGGGCGAAGCTTCCTGGTACCTCAATGGCACTGCCATCTCACCGGAGGATGCAGACTGGATAGTCACTGCTGATGGCAGCCACCATGCCCTGCTTCTTCAAAGTGCTCAGCCCCAACACGCTGGGGAAGTGACTTTTGCTGCCCGAGAAGCGGTGGCCTCAGCCCGGCTCACCGTGTTGGGTGAGTAGTTCCTAGCAACTCTCCTGCTGACAGTGTCTAGCGGGTCCCAGTCCAAGATGCTCCTGGAGGACACAGCTGAGTCCTGAGGTGGGAACTGGAATCCTAGTTGACTTGCTCTGAGCAGACTGGAGAGAAACTCAGCTCTGTACCTGAGGCCTTGAGTTCCAGCTTGTCCTGCCCTCAGGTGATGCCAATCTCCTTGTGGGTGCTAGCTCCTTCAGGGATCCTGGTCTGTAAACAAGTCTCTCTCTCAGGGCCTAGACAGAGCCCCCAGGCCTCCCTTGAGTCCTCCTGAGCAGGCTCTGGGTCCCCAGTGATGTGAGCTGGAGCTCAAGCAGTTGGGCTGAGGACTGGAGCTGCCTCTTCATCTGGCTTCAGGGGTAAACTAGGCGTGCAGACAGGGTGGAATGTCCTCAGGCCCACCCCTCACCAAGTACCTCAGCCAGTCCTGAGGGTCCTGAGCCTGTAAGGGATGGTGGCGTCAAGCAGGCAGTGCCTGGGCCCTGGGAGGGATGCTGCTGGCTAGCCCAGGGGAAATTACAGTGGTGGGAACCTGCCACTCTTGATAAGAATGGCCCAGTGATTCCATCTTTCCTCCTCTCTGGGCCATCTGAACAGAGTCCTGCAAAAGCAGCAGGTGCCAGGCTTGTCCTGGTGACTTCAGTCTTGCCCCATGATGCCCCAAGGCTTCTGGAGGATCATGGGCTCCCCTGCACTGAGCTGGGCTCAATGACGCAGACTCTTGAACTGAGTTGCCCTGAGGTGCCGCACAGAGATGCTGCCCTCCTCTGCCCCTTTGGGCTCATAAGAACTCAGTACAGGCCAGAGAACCAGACACAGTCGCACACCTTACCTGACCTCAGACACTTGGGACTAGACTCTGGGTTCAGCTGAGGGGCTGTCATCGTGGGTGTTTGATCAGGCAGGTTACTATCTTTTCTCCATTCATGTGCTCCTTGGACATTCCGTCTGCAGGCCTCCCGGACCCCCCGGAGGATGCGGAAGTGGTGGGCCGCAGTGGCCGGTCTGTGACCCTGTCCTGGGTGGCTCCGACCAGTGACGGTGGTGGTGGCCTCTGTGGCTATCGGGTGGAGATGAAAGCAGCGGCCACAGGAGAGTGGCAGCTGTGCCATGAGCTGGTGCCAGGGCCTGAGTGTGTGGTGGATGGCCTGGCCCCTGGGGAGACATACCGCTTCCGTGTCGCAGCTGTGGGCCCAGCGGGTGCCGGGGAGCCCGTGCACCTGCCCCAGATGGTGAAGCTTGGTGAGTCACAGCTCCCCTCCCACAGAGGATTGGCTTTGTCATGGCCGGTCCCCATCTTAAACACCTGCCCTGAGGCCTTGTTGTTGCATGTGATGACCAGGTGGTAGTTAGGCCAGGAGGCTGCAGAATATTCTTGTTGTGAAGTCCAAGCTTCCTCCTGCTGAGAAGATCCCCACCCCCACCCCCTGTGAGTCCTAAGGAGGCACCTCTGATAGCAGAGGCTCCTCTGAGTCCCAGGGAGGGCGAGGTCTAAGTCCTATGGCATACTTTCACTGACATGGGCTGCCCTCTGTTCTCTGTGTCTGGACATTGCTGCCCACAGAGCCTCTGGAGCCCAAGCCTGCCCCCCTGCCCCCCGTGAGTCGGGAGGTGGCAGCCGGTGAGGAAGTGCGTCTGGAGTGTGAAGTGCTCACTGAGATCGGAAAGGTCACCTGGCATAAAGGTACAGAGCGTATCCAGCCTGGTGGCCGCTTTGAAGTCATCACCCAGGGCCGGAAGCAGACGTTGGTCATCCGAGACTTCACGTCAGAGGACCAGGGCGAATACCATTGCAGTCCAGCTGTAGGCCAGGCTCCAACAGCCACTACCACCTTCCAGGGTGAGTCCTGCAAGGGCTGGAGTGAGGGGCAGCCTTCCGGGACAGAGGAACTTGACATCTGTTCTCTCGGGGAGGGACACTGAGGCCCCTGAACGAGGGTCCTGAGGCCAAGAGGGTGTTGGGGTAGACTCTACAATGCTCAGCCATGGTCTCATATCCCTCATCTTTGGTGCCCAGGCTACATGCACGTCCCTTGGGTCTTGGCCCCATCATGTCAGGCCGCTTTCACTCCCTGAACTTGGCCACCATCATTCCTATAAAAGCGACTTTCTCTAAGACCATCAGCAGCAGGCAGTAGTCAGAGCAGGCTGGCCAATGTGGCTGTGGTACCTGGGATTTGAACTCACTGCCCCTGTTTCTTATCTGTAACAAGTGTCAGTGCTTGTCACCTGCTTTCCTGTGATTGCTGTGCGGGCTGGGTTTTAGAATAGACCTGACCTGTTGTGTCTTTTTGTGTCTTACGTGGGAGTGTTGAGGACCTTGCATATCCAATTGTGAGGTTCATTAAGTCAGCCAAAAAAATAAATCCGTGTTTCTAGGAAGGGAGACAAACACCAGGTAGCCTACAGGGTGATGAACTCTGTGATTGCAGTGTGTAGGGAGAAATCCAGATAGGCTTCCTGGAGGAGGTTGCAGCATGCTTGTGAGGATAATTATATGAAAGGCAAGTCAACATGGTCAGAAGTTGCAAAAGGGAGTCGGGGCCCAAGCAGGGCTGGCCTCTGAAGTTGAAGCTGTGTGCCCTCCAGGCCATGTGTCTCACAGAGGCAGGAAAGGCCAGACAGCACTGTCCTGACTATAGCTTGCCCATTCGATGGCCAGTACGAGGTATTATGTGGGGATTCTGAGGTTAGGAAGGACAATCACAGGCCTTGAGTACTCTGTAAATTGAGATTGTGTCGTCTAGACTTATCTAATGGCCCAGACAGGGGAGCCGAGATGTAGGGAAAAGTTGCTGGTGCTGACCACACTTTGGTCAGTAGCAAAATATACTGACCTGCCTAACCACCCACTGTCCTCCTCAGTGGTGCTGACTGCAGGCTCAGAGGGTGAGACTCCGTCCCAGCCCAGCCTCCCTCCAGAGGCAGCCCAAGAGGGCGACCTGCACCTGCTGTGGGAGGCCCTGGCCCGGAAGCGCCGCATGAGCCGGGAGCCCACCCTGGACTCCATCAGTGAGCTGCCTGAAGAGGATGGGCGCCTGCAGCGCCTGCGGCAGGAGGCGGAGGAGGGGGTCCTCTCCGAGGACTACTCCACAGCTGATGAGCTAGCCCGTACGGGCGAGGCTGACCTCTCACACACCAGCTCCGACGATGAGTCCCGGGCGGGCACCCCTTCACTGATTACCTACCTCAAGAAGGCTGGGCGGCCTGGTGTCCCAACTCCTGTCAGCAAGGTGAGCCTCCAGCTTGGCCAACGGGGGAGCCCTGAGGGTCTCAGAGCTTCATCCATCTGCTGGCTAACCATCAACCATTACTATACCTGCTCACCAGCATAGTGCATAATGTATCAGGCAGCAGGTCAGCGGTTTGAATCCCTAGCTATGCTGTAGGAGAAATGTCAGTGGTTTCCTCCTGTAAAAATACATTGCCTTGGAAACACTATGGAGGGTTGATTGCAGTGGGTTAGAACTGAAGTGGGCATCTGTTTATCAAATATTTGTTACATCGTTCACCCACTTTCATCTCTTCACCCTCTATCCACCCATCAGTTCTTTAACCTACTGGTCTTCCCATCCACTCTCCTACTAGCTTCACCTGCCCTTCCATTCATAGTACCTCCCTGTTCACGCATTCATGTACCCATTGTTAGGCCCTCACCTCCTTATGTCTCTTTCCCCACCACCCTCTTATCCTTTCTATGTCCATCCACAAAGTTGCTCATCCACCTACTCATATTCTCCCCTGTACCTGCTCATCATCGCATCCACTTTCCGCCACCCCTTCACCTACCTCCTCGTCTCTCCACTCCAGCTGTTCAGTTTTCTCGTGCTTCGCTCTCCTGTCATCTGCTTGCTCTTTCACGCACACTTTTATCTATCCATTTGTTCAACGCTTCATTCACTCGTGCATCTGTTCATGCAATCACCCAGTCGTTGAGGCATTCACTTTCCTACTCACTATTTTATCCACCTACTTAGACACATTGCATCCATCTGTCCATTCCTCTCTTTTCCTTTTTTTTAAATTGTGACTTTAATGAAAGTTTACAAAAAAGTTGGATTTTCATTCATTCATTGTTGCACATTTTCTTTCCACTCTCCTTTTCCCCTCACTTAGTTCATTTTCTTTTTTAAAAAATGTATTTGTTCATTGTTGCACAATTTCCTCCCTTCCCTTTCCTTCCCCCTCCTCCAGCCCACTTTGCAATGCACCTCTAATTCTGCACTGTTGTCATACATGTAATGCCTAATTATATATTCCTTTCAAACAGATCTTTCCTTCATATGTTCCAATGCAATGTCATTCATTATCTATCTATTTTTTTTCCTCTTATCCTCTCAACCCCCATATCAGTCCCGTTTTATAACAGTAGTGTTATATGCAGTGTTTGTCCTTTTGTGACTGAGATATTTCACTCAGCTTAATGTCCTCTAGAGTCACCCATGTTGTGTAATGTTTTAAAAGTTCATTGTTTTCAGTGCTGTGTAGTATTTCATTCAGTGAATATACCATAAGTTTTCTATTCATTCATTTTTTGATAGGCACTTGGGTTACTTCCACCTCTTTGATATTGTGAATAACACAGCAATAAACATGGGTGTGTGCGTACATCTGTGTCGGTGGCAGCTCTGCTTTCGTTAGGCATATTTCCAGTAATGGAATTGCTAAGTCCAATAATATTTGTTTCCAACTTTTTGAGAAAGTGACAGACCTCCTTCCATAGTGGTTGCACCATTTTACACTCCCACTAGCAGTGGCTAAGGGTTCCAGTCTCCCCACAACCTCAACAGTGTTTGTTGTTTGCTTGCTGCTCTGTTGAACTTTGCTATTGTTGCTGGGGTAAAATGATATCATAGTTATTTTGATTTGCATCTGTCTGATAGCTAGGAATTTTGAACATGTCTTCATATGTTTGTTTGCCATCGGAATGTCTTCGTTGGTGAAGTGTCTATTTATATACTGTGCCCATTTTGGAATTGAATTGTTTACCTTTTTCTTGTTGAGTTGTTGGAGTATGAATTTTAGATATGAATTTCTTGTCAGATATGTCATTGTCGAATACTTTTTCCCATGTAAAAACTGTTTCCTTTTGACCCTCTGGAAAAGGTTTTTCTGATGTGCATAGGAATTTGATTCTTTAGATGGTCCCTTTCATCTATTTTCTTGTCTCCTGGTTGTAGATTTTTCAAGATGCTTGGAAGACTGTTCATGTTGTGGATTAGAACGTCTAGAGTTCTTCCAAGCTTTTCTCTGATGAAGTTCTTTGGATACTCCTTAGTCCTTGATCTACTTTGAGTTAGCTTTTTTGTTTGGTGTGAGGTGTGGGTCTTGCTTGAGTTTTCTGTAGATAGTTTTCCAATTTTACAACACCATTTTTTTAAAAAGGCTGTCATTTTCCCACTTAACTGATTTTGTCTTCTTGTAAAAAATCAGTTAACCATAGTGGATGAGCTTATTTCTAGGTTCTCAATTCTATCCCATTGATCCGTGTGTCTGTCACTGTACCAGTACCACGCTGTCTTGACCACCACAGCTGTGTGAATTTGAAATGAGAGAGTGCGATGTCTCCTACCTTGTTTCTCTTTTTCAGAAGTGCTTTACTTATTCAGGGTCTCTTTCCATTCAAGATGAAATTGGAAATAGCCTCTCCCATCTCATTGAAGAATGGAATTGATATCTGTATTGGGATTGCATTTTGTATGCTGCCTTTGTTAGAATTGTCATTTTCATGATATTGAGTCTTCCTATCCATGAGCATGGTATATTCTTCCATTCCTCCAGGTCTTTTTTCCCCTTGTTCCTTTCCTCTCCTTGACCTTTTATCCATACATTCCCCACTGCCCTCTCATTGCCTCATCACCCATCCTACACGTGTGGTCATCTTCTGTCCACCTACCCACTCACCCCTTGCCCATATCATCTGCTTCCCCTCACCAAGAATAGACTCACACTTTCATCTTCTGTTTCACTAGGCCATCTGCTTCACCCCACCCCAAGCCTGTCCATCTAGCCCTTCCCCTACCCACTTACCCTCTGTCCATTGTTCTCTCCAGCTGTCCATTCAGTATTTCCCCATGCAGTCGATGCCCAGTGAGTGCCATGTGCAGAGACACAGAAGAGAGGTGATGGCAGATTGGGATGTTACATCCACTTCAGTGCCTGCCACATTTTCACCCTTAGTAAATCGTTGTTGCGTGCCATGCATAATTGTATTTGTTCTAAATGCTACTCAGTGATGCCCTAAGAACCTGAAAGTTGGGGCAAGTCATCCAGTGTTGGAATCCACCTTAGGCTTGTGTTTTGCTCAGCCATATCCATGTTTGTGTATTTTCTGGAAAGGGTCAGCAAATAACTGTTTACCTTCAGATAAAGGCACTCTGAAAGCTGAGGTTGGCACAGATCTCCCCTAGTTCACCAGTGTTCCCCTGAGGCAGCTGATGGATTCAAACCATGTTCCTTTGGCTTGGCAGCACAACTCCTTACCACTAAGCCATCAGGGCTCATGGGGTGTGGGCAAAGGGTACCTGAACTCTCCCCAACTCTGAGGTCCTGGGCTCTGTCATGCAGGTCATGACGCCACCAGCTGTCTCTGGGAAGCCACAGAAGCTGCAGAAGCCACAGGAGTCCCCTGCTGCAGTCCACCCCCCACCTGGTGACCTGAGTGCTGAGGACCTGGGTGACCCATCCTTGGACAAGGCAGCTGTGAAGATCCAGGCAGCATTTAAAGGCTACAAAGTCCGGAAGGAGATGAAGCAGCAGGAAGGACCTGTGTTCAGCCGTACCTTTGCGGACACGGAGGCACTGGTGGGGGATGCCCTGCGCTTGGAGTGTGTGGTGGCCAGCAAGGCAGACTTTCGAGCCTGCTGGCTGAAGGATGGTGTGGAGCTGGCTGATGGGCGGCACTATCACCTTGACCAGCTCAGTGATGGCACCTGCTCACTGCTCATCACGGGCCTGGGTCGCACCGATGCTGGCCGCTACACCTGTAAAGTGAGCAACAAATTTGGCCAAGCAGCCCACAGTGGCTGTGTGGTGGTCAGCGGGACAGAGAGCGAAGCCGAGAGCTCCTCAGGGGGTGAGCTGGATGACGCCTTCCGCAGGGCTGCCCGGCGGCTGCACCGGCTCTTCCGCACCAAGGGCCCAGCCGAGGTCTCGGACGAGGAGCTCTTCTTCAGTGCTGAGGAAGGCAGCGTGGAGCTGGAGCAGCCTGGGGACTGGCAGACGTACCGTGAAGACGAGCACTTCGTCTGCATCCGTTTTGAGGCCCTGGCCGAGGCCCGCCGGGCTACCACCCACTTCAAGGAGATGTTTGGCACCATGGGGATTGGAGTGGAGATCAACCTTGTGGAGCAAGGGCCTCGTGGGGTGGAGATGCGCATCGGCAAGGTGGCCCCGACGGTGGTTCAGGGGCCAGCACCCAGCCTGCTGACCTCAGACACTGGTGAGTGTCGTGATCTGTCAGGGATAGGGAGCTAGGATTAGAGGGAAGGCTGGTAGTGGTCAATGTTGGCTGAAAACCGAGGGTATAATCTGCACTTCAGTATCGGGTTCTTCAAAGATGCTACAGACTTTGGGGAGAGAGTTGAGGAAAGCCCTAACTATGAGGTTAGGTAGACCTGAACTTGAATCTTAGTTTTGCCTATTATTAGCTATGTGCCTTTGAGCCAGATCGTCTCTGAATCTCTATTTCTTCACCTGTAAAATTGACAAGTAAATTTCCTAGTTTTTATCATTGATAGTTTGAGATGTAACAAATCTAAAAGGTGATGTTTCATACGATCCAATCTGAACATTTCCTATTCAGATAAGTACAGTCCAGCAGCTTCACTTCACTGTTTATTTGTATCTCCTAGGAACACTGGTAGGTTAATAACCCTGCCTGCCATTTCTTGAAACTTCTTTCTGAAGCCCTTACTCCTAAAGTCATTTTGACTTCAGATTCCTCACTTGCTTCCACTGGATTCTGAGTCCCTGAAGCCTTTACCCTTCCCTTATCCTTTCCTTTTCTCTCCATTTCTGGTCTTCTAGTTTTCTCATGTCACAATAGCTTGGGAACCAAGTTTCCAAGGAGAGCATTCTCCTTAAAGAGCGGGGATAAGAGAGACAGTCAGTGGACAGAGACAATATTCTTTTTAGCTTTCAGGGCCTAGGAGCAAAGTCAAATGATGGAAATGACAGTGCGATGTATTTATGTGGAAGCTAAGATGATTGGCTTGACTTCAGATTGGGTGCTGAGTCCTGGGAATATACCCTAAAGAAACCAGAGCCACAACTCAAACAGATATATATGCACCCATGTTTATTGCTGCTCTATTAACAATAGCAAAAAAGATGGAGGTAACTCAAGGGCCCATCAGCAAATGAATGGTTATAAAATCTATGGTACATTCACACAATGAAATATTATGTGCATTGAAAAACAGTGAGATCGTGAAACACTACGCAGCATGAGTGAGCCTGGAAGACATTATTAGGCTGAGTGAAATATCTCAGTCACAGAAAGACAAATATTACATAACATTTCTATTATAAAATAGGATTGACATAGGGAGTGGGGGAGAATAAGAAGAGTGGATAAATAATGAATGCTGCATTGGAGCAGATGAGAGGAAGAACTGCCAGAAAGGAATATCTGATTAGGCATTATATGTATGAGAACCATCTGGAACAAGAAGTGCATTGCCGAGTAGACTGGGGGAGGGGGAAGGGAGAGGAAGGGAGGAAAATGTGCAAGAATGAATGAATGAATGAATGAAAGAAAACCCAACATTTCTGTAAACTTGCATTAAAATCATAATAATGAAAGAAGACTGAGGGTATTACAAGTAACTTCTACATGCTTGCCCTTCCTCAGCTCCAGTGTTCCTGACTGAGCTCCAGAACCAAGAAGTACAAGATGGCTATCCTGTGAGCTTCGACTGCGTGGTAACAGGCCAGCCAGTGCCCAGTGTGCGCTGGTTCAAAGATGGGAAGGTGCTGGAAGAAGATGACCACTATATGATAAATGAAGATCAACAGGGTGGCCACCAACTCATTATCATGGCGGTGGTGCCATCAGACATGGGCGTCTACCGCTGCCTGGCTGAAAATAGCATGGGCGTCTCCTCCACCAAAGCTGAGCTCCGGGTGGACTGTGAGTATTGGCCTTCATGTTGAATGACTCTAGGATGGTTGGTGTGGGATCCCCTGAGTGGTCTGAGCCAGATAATACAGTGCTCGGGTTGGGAGGCTGGTCCAGAGAGCCATCACCGCAAGCCAGGCAGGATGTGAAAAGCTTCCTTGGGAGCTAGGACCAAGATTAAGGTACTCCTCTGAAGTCCATTTAGAGGGAGGTTTGAAATGCGAAGCTCTTTCTTCCCTGAGTGACATCCAGGCTAAAGAGAGGGCTAAGAATGTATGGCAGAGTGTCGAAGAGGGAGTGGACCTGATGGAGCGATGAGAAGAGCTGGGACATAAAGGGCAAGCCCACTCTAGCCCGTATGCCCTTTCTCTATAGTTCAGATGGGCCTGACTGGAAAGCCCCTCCTGAGAAGTTCAGTGGTATAGTGGAAAAGGGCACAGCTGGAGCCACAGAAATGGGTTCAGATTCTGGCCTTTATCAGCATTTTGAACTGAGATAAGCTGTTCAGTCTCTCCATGCCTCAGATTCACTATCTGTAAACAGCAATCACGGCATAACTGAGAGTTAAGTGAGTTAGTTTCTGTAAAGTATATCAAGTAGTGTGAGTACATAGTTACACATTAATTCAGTGGTATCTGGTATGTGTGGAATTGTTGGGATAGAGACAAGACTATCTCTTCTGGCCTTGCCTTGTATAGATGCCAGAGAAACTGAGCAAGAGTCCTTGAGCCCTTCAGTCCCAGCTGGCTCACGCTGTGAGGCTCTGCCCCTTCTCACTGCCCTTCCCCATGTTTTAACCTGATGGTGTGGGCCAGGGAGAGAACTTGGGAACCTTTTTGAGGTAGAATTTTGTGGACTGGAAGTTGACCAAGGAGCTCTCATGGCATAGGGGTTAAGTGCTCGGCTGCTAGCAGAAAGGTTGGAAAGGTCAGTGGTTTGAACCCACAGGAGGAAGATGTGGTATTGTTTGCTTCCATAAAAAGCTACAGCCTTGGAAACCATATGGGGAAATTCTATCCGAACCAAAGGATTATTATCAATCAGAATCAACTTAATGGCAATGGATTTGGTTTTCTGGAGTCAGAAGCAAGCACTGAAAAAGAACTAGTAAATGAGCTCATGAGGGCTATAGAATACAAGATCAATACACAGAAACCATCTTCTAAGCCCCTTGACAAGGTTAGGTCCTGAGACCAGGTTGTTATGCAGGTATTAGCACTACCTGGAACTTTGTCTATGACGTGCAGCTCTAAGGGTCCAGAAGTTGGATCAGAGGGCTTCCGGGTCTGCCCCTCCCTCATCGCCAACTGTCTGTAGTTCACTTGCACCTTGGCTTTTGCCTGTGGGAGGGTAGTGGTGGGGCTGCTTCTTGTGTTATTCCAAACCACAATCAAGGCTGATTGGGTCAAGATTTGCAGCCAGGAGCCCTACCCTGAACCATGAGTCCTCTCTAGCCTTGAAGTGATGTAAGTAGGTTTTTATTTCAGTCACAAATTCTAAATGTTCTCTATAAAATCGCCCATCCACTGGGCCCACCACCTTCTGGCCCTAGCACATCTAAGTCTGAAAATGGTTGTATATCATGGTCTGCAGGGAAGTGACTACTGCACACCCTGGCTCGGCATTTTGATGCACTCCCAAAAATTTGAGACCTAAAGCTTCAGATCTGCTTGGAGTGCAGGATAGCCACCAGCCTGAGCGGGTAGGTAAGGCTGTGTAACACACAGTAGATTTGTGTGCAAGAACACAGTGGAGATTGTGAGAGTAGCACAGGGTCGGGCAAGGTTTCAATCTTTTGCACCGGTAAGTCACAGTCAACTTCAATGTACCTAACAACAGCAACAACAACATGGGGCACACACACACAGGTTAATGGACCAAGGTCTTGACATTTTGTTTTATTTTAACTTGCTTTGAATCCAAGCTATAGGTGAGATGGAAGACATCAAGGACTTGGTGTCCAGGAAAGAAACACTCATTCACTCATACACATGAGTCCTATCTAGCCTTAAAATGGTGGAAGTAGATTTTTATTTCTGTCATAAATTCTAAATGTTAGATAATGAGATAGTAAGTGAGTATAAGTATATTGTTAATGAGTGACAATATGATATTTAAAATAATATTGAAGCTTGACATCAAGAAAACAAAGATTCTCACCACTGAGCTGATTGGCAGCATCTTGATAGATAGTAGAGATTGAGATTGTTGACAGCTTCAATTTGCTTGGCTCCACAATAAATACTCTTAGTACCAGCAGCCAGGAAATAAAAAGATGGATAACATTGGAAGTCTGTTAACAGGAACCTCTCCAGAGTACTGAAGAGTAATGATGTTATTCTGGAGACTAAGCTCTGCCTGATACAGACCACAGTCTTTGCAGTTACTTATTATGTGTCAGAAAGCTGGACAATGACTAGGGATGATAGAAGGAGAATTGATGCCTTTGAGCTTTGGTGCTGGAGAAGAGATTGAATATACCATGAACTGCTAGGAGAACAAACAAGTTTGTCTTGGAGAGGGTGAAACGAGTCTGCTCCTTGGAAGCAAGGATTCTGATGCTTCTTCTGACTTACTTAGTGCATGTTGCAAGGAGAGACCAGTCCTTAGAGAGAGATATCATTCTTGGGAGGGCAAAGGGGCAGACTTCCAAGAGAAGAAGACCCTCAATGAGATGGATTGATTCAGTGACTAGGGAAATGGGGGTAGATATGTCAAAGACAAAAAGACTGGCACAGGATAGAACAGAGTTCAGAGCAGTTGTAATAAGGGTCACTATGAGTCTCAAGTGACTTGACAGCATATAACAAAAATAACAATTTATAATTGCTCCAAACAAAACTGAATACTTAGGTATGAATATAACAAAATATGTACTGGATCTATATAGTTAAAATTTAAAAAATATTGATGAAAGAAATAAAAAAGACCTAAATATATAGAGAGGAGGCATAGTATGCTTAACATCGGTATACTCAATGCAATAAGCATATTAGTAATACCTAAAATAATACACAACTGCAGTATAAAAATTGAGGGGACATAAGAGCAACGATATCATTCTAGAGACTAAAGTGCACCTAATCCAGGCCATGGTCTTCTTAATTACTTGTTATGCTTCAGAGAGTTGGACAATAACTAAGGATGACAGAAGAAGAATAGATGCCTTCAAGTCGTGGTGCTGGAGAAGAGTATTGAACATACCATGAACTTCCAAGAAAACAAATAGATCTGTCTTGGAGAGGGTGACACCAAGTCTCTCCTTTGAGGCTAGGATTTTGAAGCTCTGCCTCACTTACTTTGGGCATGTAGCCAGGAAAGACATCCTTGGAGAAGGACATCATTCTCAGAAGGGTGGACGGACAGTGTAGGAGAGTGAGACTCCAGTTGCAGTAAGTTGATGCAGTAACTGGGGCAATGGGGATTGGTGTGTTGATATTAGTGAGACTGGCT
>NW_006399883.1:5174410-5176576 GCF_000299155.1 Elephantulus edwardii
ATATGAAGCTTCCATGGCTTCTGTGATTTCAAACACATCAGCTGATCGTAGTTCCTTATGTTGGGATCAGTGTCTCTGAAGTTTCACTATATATTGTAGGCAACTCAATGGCACATAACAACAGTAACATCCTATGACAGATTTGGAAGCAGGAGTGGCATCCACTTCCTAAATAACATGCCTCTGGAAACTCTGTGAACTTTGATAAATGTTGATAGTTGTAGAGGGGCTGCAGGCCTTTTGTTCATAGGGTCGCTATGAGTCATGCTTGACTGAACGGCAATCAACAACAAAGCCCTAAGAGTTTGTAGAATACCCATTGAGACACAACAAGTATTCACAACAAACATGAACTGAGGCACTCATCTATGCCAAGAAATGTGGAGGACAACTACGTGACCAATACGTCTCAAGAGCTTCATAGTTATGCCCATTCCTAAGAAAGACAATCCAACAGCATGTGAAAATTACTGAAAAATATCATTAACATCAGAGACAAGCAAAATTTTGGTGAACAATTTAAAAATCATTGCAGAAATACATCAACAAGAAACAGTCAGAAATTCAAGACCGATTCCAAAGACATGGAACAAAATATATATTGCTGATGTCAGATAGATATAGAAGCAGAGAATGCCAGTGAGGTGTTTTATTATTGACTATGCAAAGGCGTGTGACTGTGTAGATAATAACAGATTATAGGTAACATTGAGGAGAATGGAAATTCCAGAACAACTGTGCTAATGGTGAGCTTGGGAGAACAGGAGGCACTCAATTTGTCATTGGATCAGAACATGGGGAATACCAGACAGTTTAAAATCAGGAAAGGCATGTGTGAGGGTGGCATCCTTTCACCATATTCATTCAATCTATGTGGTAAGCAAATAATGCAAGAAATTGAACTATCTGAAGAAAAACCTGGCATTAGGATTGAAGGAACACTCATCAATGAATTTTTATATATAGGTAACACACCTTTGCTGAAAACAAAGAGAAACTGGAGTATTTATTAATGAAGCTTAAAGACTAGAGCTTTCAACATAGAGCACACCTTGGCAAAGAAAGTAGAAATCCTCAGAATTTGACCAACAAACAATATCAATGGAGACAGAGTGGAAGCCTTCAAGGATTTCATTTTACTTGGGTTCACGGTCAGTATCCATCAAAGCAACAGTTAAGAAGCCACATGGTATATTGCACTGGACACATCTACTGCAAAAGGGTTGTTAAGAAGCAAAGCTGTCACTTTGAGAACTGTGAACCCCCGCTGTGATATTTTCAGTTGCCTCCTATACATATGAAAGCTGGACACTGAAGAGGAACCCATGAATTTGAATGATGGTCTTGGAGAAGATAATATACCATTGACTGGCAGAAGAACCAACAAAACTACATTGGAAGAAGCATGCTCCACAGAAGCAAGGACAGTGAGAGTGACACTCTATCTCAAGCACTTTGGGAATGCTATTGAAGGAGGATGTTATGCTTGGAAAAGTAGGGGGTCAGCGAAAAAGAAGAGGAAGGCCCTCCACAGTATGGATTGACCCAGTGACTGCAGCAAAGCGCTCGGGCACAGCAGAGCTTGTGAGGACGGCACAGGATCACGTAGGGTTTTGCTCTGTTCTGCTCTGGTCACTATGAGGTACAGTTGACTCAGCAGCACCTAACGACCGTCAGCACTCACACTTAATGCCACCGAGTTGGAACCAACTGATAGCTGCCCCTCAGCTGGGTTTCTGAGACTTTAAGTTGCACAGGAAGAGATTACTCATCCTTCTTCCTTGGAGCTGCTTGGGAGTTCGAACCACCAGAGAGGCATAGCCTTTGGGTTATCAGTGCGACCTTTTGCAGGCTGGATAGTTTATATCTGACAAATTTCAACAAACAGATGCAGCCTGAAAGTGCTCACCAGGCTGTGCCAGAAATCTGAAAGACAAATACCTGGCCAGCTGACTGGAAGAGATCCATATTTATTCCCATTCCAAAATAAATGGTGACGTGACAGAGTATGGAAATTATCAAACACTATCACTATCATGGTACTAGGGATATTGTAGCTGATGTTAGATGGATCTTAGCTGAAAGCAGAGAATACCAGAGGAATGTCTATCTGTGTTTCATTGACTATGCAAAAGCATTTGACTGTGTAGATCATAACAAACTGTG
>NW_006399883.1:5177786-5229940 GCF_000299155.1 Elephantulus edwardii
AACAACAACATCACACTAATATCACGTGCAAGCAAAACACTATGGAAGATTATCCAGAAATGACTGGAACAGTAGTATACTACCAGAAATACAAGCTGGGTTTAGAAGATGATGTGGTACTAGGGACATCTTTGTTAATGTCAGATGAATCTTGTCTGAAAGCAGAGAGTACCAGAGGAATGCCTATCTGTGTTTCATTGACTATGCAAAGGAATTTAACTGTGTAGATCACAACACACTGTGGCTGACTGGGAAGAGAATGGGAATCCCAGAGCACTTGATTGTGCTTATGTGAAATCTATACTTGGACCAGGAAGCAGTCGTCAGAACAGAGCAACGAAACACTATATGGTTCAAAATCAGAAAAAAGAGTGCATCAGGGATGTGTCCTGTCTCCATACCTTTTCAATCTGTATGCAGACTAGATCATTCAAGAGGCTGGACTTTATGAGGAGGAATATGGCATCAGGACTGGAGGAAGATTCATCAACAACCTGCGTTATGCAGATGACACAACCTTGCTTGCTGAAACTGAGGAGGACCTGAAGCACTTACTGCAGAAGGCTGAGGATTGTAATTTGCAGTATTGATTGAAGTTCAATATCAGGAAGATAAAGATTTTCATCACTGGGCCAGTTGGCAATGCCAAGATAGTTGGAGAAGAGATTGAGGTTGTTAATAATTACAGCTTGCTCAACTCTGCAGTCAGCACTCTTGGCACCACCAGCAGTCAGGAAATCAAAAGATGAATACACTGGGAAAACCGTCTGTCAGGGACCTCTCCCTGAGTACTGAGAGGCAATGATGTCAGTCTAGAGCCGAAGGCCTGATCAAGGCCATGGTCTTCATAATTACTTGCTATACATCAGAGAGTTGGACAATAATTAAGGATGACAGAAGAAAAATCAATGAGTTTGAGTTGTGGTGCTGGAGAAGAGTCTTGAACATACCATGGACTGCCAAGAAAACAAAAAAGATCTGTTTGGAGTGAAACCAAGTTTCTCCTTGGAGGGTAGGATTTTGAAGCTCCATCTCACATACTTTGGACACATGACCTGCAGGGATCAGTCCTTGGAGAAGGACGTTGTGCTTGGAAGGGTGGAGTGACAGTGCAAGAGAGGAAAACCCTGGATGAGAAGGATTGATATAGTAACTGGGGCAGGTATGTCAGAGTCAGTGAGACTGGCTCAGGACAGGGCAGGCTTCAGAGCTGTTGTATGTAGGGTCGCTATGCATTGCAGACAACATCAGGGTCTTTTTTTCTTTTTTTGGTTGTTTTAGGTATTTTAGGTCTCTGGTAGTTCATCCTAGCTGGAACTAGGAGTCCTCACCTGTGGATTTTAAGGCATATATTCCTTTATCCAGTTTTACAATTTGTTGAGTCAAAGAGTCTTACTTTAAGTTAACTAGAAACCAAATCCATTGCCATGGAGTCTGTTCCAACACATGGCTGCCCCATTTTGTGGGCCTGGAAAGTTGACTGGGGTTGTGTCACTGCCTGACTGGAAACTGTAAGTCCTTTGGCACTCGGGGAAGGCAGCACAGTCAGAGCTTGTGGGTACTGAGGTAACTTCTGGCACACCGAACCCCATCTAACCTGCATGCTTGGCAGACAATTCACCAGCTCTGTCCTCTCTTTCCTAGTGACAAGCACAGACTATGACACTGCAGCTGATGCCACCGAGACCTCATCTTACTTCAGTGCCCAAGGCTACTTGTCCAGGTAGGGCTTTGAGCAGAAGCTGGACTGAGCCCAGTAGACTGGTGGGTCCCTGGGCCCCTAGGTAAATGGTCCTCAGACTGACAGAATACAGAGCCTCCTCACAGGCCGTTGTGGTCTTCTGTCACCCTGTCCATTTGTTTAGTCCTTTTGCTGCTCTTCCAGCCATAGTACCTTTTTTTTCTGTCTTGGCAGCCGGGAACAGGAGGGCATGGAATCGACTGCAGAGGAGGGGCAGCTTCCCCAAGTAGTGGAAGAGCTGAAAGACGTGCAGGTGGCCCCAGGCACACGCCTGGCCAAGTTCCACCTCAAGGTGAAAGGTAAGAGGAGAAGGGAGTAAGGGGCACCACGGGGTACGAAGGCTACCACCATTCAGTCATAATGAGACACCACCACCCAGGGAAGCCCTGACCAGTGCTGCCTCGCGCCACAGGAGACTGGCACTCGTCAAGAGATCCCATCATAGGGACACTTCCTCCTCACGTCGTCCTTAGAACACAATGTACCCACCCTCCCACAGGTCCCTAGGCAGGTGACTCTGTGTGTCCTTGTTCTCCCTGTGGCTCCAGGCTACCCGACACCTCGCCTGTACTGGTTCAAAGATGGGCAGCCTCTGTCCGTGTCCCCCCACATCCGCATGACTGATAAGAAGACGTTGCACACCCTGGAGATCCTCTCAGTCACCAGGGAGGACTCTGGCCAGTACTCAGCCTACATCAGCAACACCGTGGGCGCAGCCTACTCGTCTGCCCGCCTCGTGGTGCGCGGTAGGTACCAGGGAGGCTGGGCAGAGAGTGCTTGGGGCCCCGGGAAGTGTCTGAGTCAGCGAACACCCACGTCGCGTCCTGCTGCAGCCGACCCAGGACCCTGGAGCCCACGATCACTACTCCTGCCTGCTCAGTTGTCACAGACAACCTAAAGGAACTGTGGATGCAGGGGTATAGGGCACCTTCAGAGTTGAGATCTTTATCCTGACTGTTTGCCCACCTGGCTAGGAATTTGGCTCAGAGCAGGCTTCACAGCCATGTAGAACTGTAATAAGAAAGGAGTCAGTGGTCACTTTGGTGATAAAGGTTCACACTTCCTGAGCACTGAACGTTGATTCCGAGTGCATGGCAAAATTGCTTGTGCCAAAACCTGGCCTGGTGCCGCAGGTGCTGTTCATTGCCCACATTAACATGGTGGATGGCACCTCGTTACTTTTCTGCAGGAGCCCCTGCGTTTATTACAGAGCTCAGCCCTGCCTCTAATGCAGGCTAGAAGGGAGTTGGGGTAAAACTTCCCAAATGTGTGAATTCCAGGAGTCTCCTGGGCCAAGTTTTATGCAAGGGGTTGAAGATTTACACCCACGCTGGGCAGGGCCTCCACTGAGCACCCACCTATGACAGATCTGCAGACACTCGGGTGGTCCTGGGTGCAGGGCGGAGTGTCAGGGTTGTGTTCATACTGGGGCCTAATGTCTGCGCCTCTTCCAGGTCTAGATGAACCAGAAGAAAAGCCAGTACCGGGTAAGATAGCCCCGGATGAGCAGGGAAGGCGTTGCCCCCTGGTGCTGGGACCAGGCACAGCAGAGATATGCCAACCGGAGCAGCCACTCTCCCGGGCCAGGGTCTGGCAGCTGTGTGCAGAGAGAGCAGGCGGGCCCAGAGCACGAGGCACCACACGGGCTTGATTAGCCAGGATGGGAGTGGAGAGATCATCCAGGCCATGGGGAGGAGGAGAACTAGGTGTGGGCTGGAGAGGCCAGGGGCTTCCCACAGGTGGTGCAGGGAGCTGGGCCCTGAGTCCCAGGGCTGTGCCAGGGGGTATGGTGAGACTCGGAGTCACACTGCTGGGAGACAGGGGTAGGGGGTAAGTCAGCTACCACCTGCTCCAATTTCCCACCAGATGTGCAAGAGCAGCTGGTGCCGCCCCGAATACTGGAGAGGTTCACCCCCAAAAAGGTGAAGAAGGGCTCCAGCATCACCTTCTCAGTCAAAGTTGAAGGTAAGGTTCCTAATAATAGGCTCCACTGGGGGGCCCAACTCCAGAAACCCCATGTCACTTCTGGAGATGCTGCCCTCACCTCCTGTCTGCTCACCCCGCAGGCCACCCCGCCCCGGCTGTGCACTGGCTGCGGGAGGAGGCTGCTCAGGGCGTGCTGTGGATTGGACCCGACACGCCGGGCTACACGGTGGCCAGCTCTGGGCAGAAGCACAGCCTGGTCTTGCTGGACGTGGGCCGGCAGCACCAGGGCACCTACACTTGCATCGCCACCAATGCTGCTGGCCAGGCGCTCTGCTCTGCAGGCCTGCATGTCTCTGGCTGTGAGTAGGATCTGCTTGTGGATGGGGATCAGCGGTAGCCCCTGGACCCCACACAGAGCCCTCTTATCTCTTCTTCTGTACCCCCCCCCCGGGGCTTTGTAAGAAGCAGAGGGAGACCCTAAAGCAGGTCAGAGCCCCATCTGTCTGAGGCACCTGAGAGCCATGCACAAGCCCCTCCTGACACTTGGGGCACCCTGAAAGTCCCTCTCCCGGTACTCATGAGCGCCTCTGTTGGCAAGTGACTCAAGGAGGTACCGACCTCTTTCCTGTCACGGTCTGCGTGACTGGCTGTGTGGCACAGCCTGAGGGGAGAGGCCAAGTCCCTCCTCAGGACTCTGGAGGCCCCTGGGGCAAATTGGCCTCGGCCAGGGCTATCTTGTGCTCACTGGGTCACTTCTCCTAACAGTGCCCAAGGAGACCAGGACAGCAGAACAGCAGGGGGGTGCAAAGGAGGCGCTCATCTCCACCTTCCTGCAGGGGTGAGTTGAGACCCCCACGGCCACGCAGGGCCAATGCCAGGGAGGCAGACACCCTGCATGTGAGAGTGGTGCTGCTGCCTTGAGAACTTCCCCTTGCTCCCTGTCTCATTGTACCTCAGTTTCCCTATCACAAAAGTATCATTCTCCAAGGCCCTTGACGTGTAAAACCCTCTGCCTGAGCTGTTCTGGACCTTTGCCCTCTGACTGGCTTTCTGTCAGAGCTCCTGCTTTCTGTCAGAGGTCAGGGTCATCTCAGGCCAATGACATCACTCCTGGCCCCCTTACTTTCTTTAGGACTCAAACCGTCTCCACGCAGCTGTCCGAATCTGTGGGATTTACCGACCTGATGGGACAGAGGAAAGGTATGGGCTGGTGGGCACATGCTGTGGAGTGAGAGACTGCTTGCTGGCCAGGCGGGTCCCTGCCCTGTCTTGTGGGTGCTGAGCCGACGCTCTGACAGGTGGCCGTGACCCCGCCAGGTCTGACCCTGATACCATCAAGGCTGACTGATCAATAGATGTGGCTGATAGTTCACACCTAGCAGACATTTGCTTTGTCTGGCTGTATGCTGGGTGGGAAGATGGCAGGGGAAAGCCCATGGGATGAGGTGGAGGGTGAGAGGCTGCTCCGTGTCCTTCTGTCCCCTCTAAGGATCAGCTGCCTCCAAGCATCTTCAGTGTTTTTAAACTTTATTATTATTATTTTAACTTTATTTTTGATGGAAAAGATTAAGCATTAACTGCAGAGAGGAGGGTCTGATGCCCTCCATGCACCCACCACCTAACCTGTTCCCTGATTTCTGCTCTGCCTGGGGCCACCCCGAGGCTCATCTTACCCCAGATCCCACCCTTACTGCCATCAAGTGGATTCTGACTCATAACAATGCTCCACTGGGTTTCCAGGCTATAAATCTTGGTGAGAGGAAACGAGCCATCTTTCTGCAGAGAAACAGACAGATGAGAAATGCCGACCTTTTGGTTAGCAGCCTAGCTCGTAACTCACAGTGCCACCAGGGCTTTGGGCCCATCCTAGACACCTCTCACCTCACTCTCAGCCCAAGCCCAGCAAGGAGTCCTGGCCCTGCCACCGGCCAGCTCCACGCCCCCTACTGTCCTCACCTTAGATGACAACAACCCTTCCCTCCTGCTGCTCAGGTCAAGGAGAAGGCGCACCCTCCTTGACTCCTGCAACCCCTAGTCCTGCTCATAGCACTCAGTCCTGTGCCTCTGAAGAAAGTGCTCTTTCTGAATCTGCCCCTAGTTGCTGAGACCGTGCACTTGCCTGGCCCCCACTCACCTCTGCCAGCCTCTTCCACCATGGCTCCTGCAGCCTCTGGCCCCATCTACAACTGGCAGAGCTTTTCTGCTCCAGGGGCCTGGACCCCACCAGGCTCTGTCCTCAGCTCTGTCTTGACTCCTCCATAACTACTGTCCCCCTGTCTGGAAACCCTGTGCTCAGCACTTGTGGGGACTCCCTCACAGTCACCCTCAGCCAGCAGAGCCCCTGGCTGTCCTCCCCGGCCCTGCTTCCTTATCACCTCTGTCTGTGAGGAGTTCTTTGCCCACGTTGCCCACCGGAAGGGGATGCTACTTGTCAGAGGTTGTTCCTCTTTGAGTCGCTGTCTGTGCTTTGAGAACAGGGTCAGATGCAGGGTGCTCAGTGCACATCACTGGTGAACACCTGGCTCAATGAAGGACTTGCACCCCTAGGAGAGCTGTCTGCAGCCGAGGAGGCCCGTGGACACCTCTCCCTCGCCGAGGTCGGCACGGAGGAGTTCCTGCAGAAGCTCACCTCCCAGATCACAGAGATGGTGTCGGCCAAAATCACCCAGGGTGAGCACTCAAGTTCTGGGGCTCCTGCAGTGAGCTGGCTGGGGCAGTGAGGCCACAGGCTCTCCCCCCTGCTCTGCAGACCTCTGTGCAGGGTGAGAGCTGTGTGCACCATGGCTGTCTGTAGAATCCCAGGCCCTCGCTGGGCTGTGATGTGTCCTTGTCCTCTTCCAGCCCGGCTGCAGGTGCCTGGAGGTGACAGTGATGAAGAGTCCAAGACCCCGTCCCCATCACCCCGGCATGGCCGTTCACGACCCTCCTCCAGCATCCAGGAGTCCTCTTCAGAATCAGAGGATGGTGATGCCCGTGGCGAGGTGGGCAGCCCTCAGCCGTGCACGGTCAGGGCCAGCCGGAGTAGCCCTTGGGAACCAGGGCAGAGGGAGGGCTGGGCTCAGCTGGGAGAAGGCTCAGGACTTTGAGGGACAGCAAGAGACTCGATTAGAACAGTCCTGGAGGAGCCCTTTATGGTGTTGGCTAGAACCTGATGTTTTGAAAAAAAATGTCTTTGGGCAAGTTAGGTGAAACTGCATCAGTGTTTAGAAGTGGGTCAAATTGATGACATGTAAGAGGTGACACATAAAAGTCCATCTCCAGTAAAATGCTGCAAGGTTGGTAAATCCTCCAAAATAGGAAGGTGAATTAGAAGGGTGTGTGGACCCCTTGTAAACACCAGCTCTGTGAAGTAACCAGTGCCTCACGGGACACAGTCCTAAGTGCAGCTAACGCAGTGCGTCCTGACGCATGCACACACCTGTGCACCTGATCACTCGGCCTGAGGCCTCCGCTCTATGCTTTGTGGTCACTTCCTCCTCCTACATCTCCAGCCCTTTTGCTTCCCCCCAGTAGAGCTCAGAGACACCCATGTCAGAACGACACAGAAACGGAATCACATGGAATTTCTGCTTTCTCTCTGTGTGATGGCTGTTGACCCATGAGCTCAAAGAGATATAAAGGAAACAAAACGGTGTTGCAGAGTTTCCCAGGAGAGCAGAGGACAGGACTCTTAAATGGGGCCAGAGACTCTGGGAGCTTTGTTACACAGCAGGCCTGAGTTTGACCTAGAATGTCAGTCCTAGTAAGCAGCTAGCAGTAATTCCATTGAAGCTGCTTGCTGATGAAAGAATTTGTTTTGTTTTCTTTGTTTATTCTGTCCTTTCTTCATGCAAACAATGCATCTGGTGTCTATTGTTTACCAGTGCATTGTATTAGGCCTAGAGAGGGTGTGTGTGTGTGTGTCTGTGTGTCTGTGTGTGTCTGTGTTAGGGAAGAGGAAACAGACAATAAATAAAATTCAAAGCTAGGCAGCCCTGGCCTGGGGATGGGGTGGAACAAAGGTCACCTAATATCCCTGCTGTTCTGTGGGAGTTGGGGGTGGCAGGACCAGCAGGTGTGCTGAATGTTCTGTAGACCAGCCCCTGCCATGCAGTTTGGGGCATCTGAGTACCCCGAGGATTATTGGGGCCTTGGAAGGTCTGATGAACCCTTTCTGGATTCTTCTGACTCCCCACCCAGATCTTTGACATCTACATGGCCACAGCCGACTACCTCCCACTGGGGGCAGAGCCAGGTGCCATCACGCTGAGGGAGGGACAGTACGTGGAGGTCCTGGACTCAGCACACCCGCTGCGCTGGCTCGTGCGCACCAAGCCCACCAAGTCCAGCCCTTCACGGCAGGGCTGGGTGTCTCCCGCCTATCTGGACAAGAGGCTTAAGGTAGTTGGGGGGCTGGGGTGGAGGTAGGGGAAGGAGGAAACCTGAGCCCCTGTTAGCTCTGCCCACCCTGTGACCCGTTCTGGTTCTCATCAGCTCTCGCCTGAGTGGGGTACTGCTGAGGCCCCCGAGTTCCCCCGAGAAGCCATGTCTGAAGATGAATATAAGATGAAGCTGAGGTGAGAGGAAGGATGGCTGGTGGGCAGGGGCTGGCACTTGCTTTCATCCACTCAGGCTCTGACTCTGGAGTGTCAGGGTCTTAACCGTAGTATTTTCTGGGACATCTCGTTTTCCTGTGGGAATTTGCCTCCTGATATGGAGCTGAGGTAGTCAGAGAGCAGTCTGGGGGCCTGGACCTGTTGCTGGCTCCTGAGTGTGGGCTCCTGATAACCAGGGCTGGGGCTGTTGGAGTTCTTGCTTCAGAATGTCACACTGGCAGAGGGTACTGGAGGGGAGGGCATGTGGGGCTGTCCCTCTCCACTAACTTGCCTCTCTCTGAAAATAGGTAGTAGGCAGTTGTTGTTGTTGTGTGCCATCAAGTCAGAACCGACCCATAGCTGGCCCTTTAGCAGGTTTTCAGAAGCAGTTAGTCAGACGGAAGATTGTGCATCCTTCTCCCATGGAGCACCGTGTGGATTGGAACTGCATGCGTTTGGAATTGCAGCACAACTTCTCATCACTAAGCTACCAGAGCTCCCTAGGTGGCAGGCTACGAGATTGAAATAGAAGGAGCTACCAAGTCCAAGCACCCATTTAGCAGTTGAGGAAACTAAGGCCCAGAGGAGGAAAGAACTTTGTGACATAGTGCCTAGTGCCAGGCTGAGATGAGGCCTCTCTCTGCCCCTCAGTTCTGTCATCCAGGACTTGCTGAGCTCCGAGCAGGACTTTGTGGGCATGCTGAAGTTCCTGCAGAGCCATCACATGCAGCACCTGGACCGCTGTCCCCAGGCGCCAGCTGCAGTGACCAGCCAGAAGGCGGTCATCTTCCGCAATGTGAAGGATATCAGCCACTTCCACAGCAGGTGGGCTGGGCTCTGTACATACAGGTGGGCGGGCACAGGGGTGGTCAGCTAGAGCAGGAGTGGAGGAAGGGAGGACCATGCAGTGGAGAGGCTGGCTTCATACAGGAGCATCTGTGCTACCTCAGTGCACTGATGAACACGCTTCAAGCCCAGATGTGCATGCAAACAGAAGCAGGAATGCATTCTTACAGGTGTCCTGCTGCACACCGCCCTGCACACATGTGGGCATGTGTGCCTGTGCGTTATATGTACATGTCCTCCTGCCGGTGCACACATGCATCCATACACATAAGATGCAGGTCTCCTAAACTGTACACCCATAGATATGTGTGCACATCTGCATGCACGCTCTCACATGTACACATGTACATATATATACACATGAAAACATACATCTGCTTAGGCACATGTTCACACTTATGTGTATATATGTATATATACATGCAAATGTATATAGACACACGTATACATATATACACACATACGCTTCTGTATAAATGTGAAAGCATGCATACACTTTTTTGCACACATGTATACACCAGAAATGCATGTGACTGTGCACATATACCTACATATATCACACACATATATGCATGCCATGTATGTGCACATTTACCTACAACCACAGATGCTTGCTGTATACATGTGTTTGCCTACACACACATACACACCCACACACATGTGCATGCATCCATACACATGTGCTTATATCTCTGGGTGTACACAGACATGTGCTCAAATAAACGTACCTGCAAACACGTGCTCACTTGCACACATGTGCCCTACAGCCCAGCACGCTGACTCTCATATTTCTCAAGGAACGACAGGAAATTAGTCCTTGGGCAGGGCTCTGCTTGATTCTTCCCCAAACAGAAGGGTCAGGGCTGGGTGGGTGAGCAGGGGGGAGGTGGTGGTTCTGGGTACCACTTGAGGCCCCTCTACCTTTACTAGGCCTGAGCCCCATCCCTGACTACAGCCCCTATTGTGCAGTTTCCTCCAGGAACTGCAGAAATGTGACACAGATGACGATGTGGCCATGTGTTTCATCAAGAACGAGGAGGCCTTTGAGCAGTACCTGGAGTTCCTGGTGGGCCGCGTGCAGGCTGAGTCCGTGGTTGTCAGCACAGCCATCCAGGAGTTCTACAAGGTGCCACCTGCCCCAAGTCTGGTGGGCTCCCAGCCCTGCCTGCTCTGCTTCCAGGCCTCCAGGGCCAGTTCTTGGCTTTCATCTGACCCCAGCCCTCTTGCGAGGCCCAGGCTAGACCGGTTGTCTGCTAAGCCTGTGTTCATCTCCAGTCCTCAGACTCCTTCATAGCCCTGCCTGGGTCCCTCAGACCCTATCGTCATGAGGAAACCGAACAAAGCCCACCCTCCAGATCTGTGCTCACCTGGCTGGTCACTTCTGTCTCAGCATGACACTTAACATTCGCCCCGTGTGGGTGATGAGTCCCACGGGTCCCGTTGATGGGTGACTCTTGGAGTTTGGCCTGTTAGCTCTCCAGAGTCTGCCTTTGTACAGCTACCTACTGCAGACCTGGGTAGTGGAGGGCAGCAGTATCCCCAGATCCTATCTTCATCCCTGCCTCCCAGTGCCCCACGCTGCACCAGGCTGGGTGAGTACAGTGGGCTCCTTGCAGGACTGTAAGCTCTTACCTTGAGACCTGCCCTATGATTTCAACAGAAATATGCTGAGGAGACGCTGTCTGCAGCAGACCCCTCCCAGCCTCCCCCTCCGCCGCTGCAGCACTACTTGGAGCAGCCCATCGAGCGGATCCAGCAGTACCAGACCCTCCTCAAGGTGTGCAGGGCCCCTCCACTGCCCATCCCTCAGCCTCACTCCTGTTTCAGGGCTCTGAGACCCCAGCCAGTGAACTCCCTGCTTGTCCCATGGCAGGACCTTATCCGGAACAAGGCCCGGAACAGGCAGAACTGCGCCCTGCTGGAGCAGGCCTACGCGGTGGTGTCAGCCCTGCCCCAGCGCGCAGAGAACAAGCTGCATGTGTCTCTCATGGAGAACTACCCAGGCACCCTGGAGGCCCTGGGCGAGCCCATCCGACAGGTGGGTCCATGCCCCTCTCTGCTTGCCAGGGTGCCAGAGCATATGTGTGGGGTGGCAGGGCTTTTATTCACCCCATGGTTTGGAGTTGCATCAGCCACATCTGACCACATCCCCAGGGCCACTTCATCGTATGGGAAGGGGCACCAGGGGCCAGAATGCCCTGGAAAGGCCACAACCGCCACGTCTTCCTCTTCCGCAACCACCTGGTGATCTGTAAGCCCAAGCGGGACTCTCGGACTGACACTTTCAGCTATGTCTTCAGGAACATGATGAAGGTTTGAGGGTTGTTGGGTGGTCGCCGGTCCATTCTGTAAATGGATACAGTGGGACCCTGCAGGGAGGGAGGACTGTGTCTTTTCCTGTCCGTGCAGAACCCTGGTTCTAAGGCGAGGATGGAGGCTGACACCAGTCCTGTGGCCACTGCCCTGGGGGGTGGCCTCAGAATAGCCTGTGGAGCTCAGGGGTTTGCCCTGTCTTCTACATGGGCAGAGTCCCAGATCTGGCAGCAGCCCCCAGGTCCTGTGGCCTGCAGGGGTCAGTGGGCTGCTAGAGCGGGAGTGAGGAGGTGTGAGTTGCCATGCTCTTGGCCCTTGGGAGCACACCTCTGCGTGGTCACATGCATCCCGTGAGCAGGGGCACATGCAGCACTGACCGCCCTCCTCTGATGCCCCCCTAGCTGAGTAGCATCGACCTGAATGACCAAGTGGAGGGTGACGATCGTGCCTTTGAGGTGTGGCACGAACGAGAGGACTCGGTGCGCAAGTACCTGCTGCAGGCGCGGACTGTCATCATCAAGAACTCGTGGGTGAAGGAGATCTGTGGCATCCAGCAGCGTCTTGCTCTGCCTGTCTGGCGTGAGTGCCTCCCGGGTTGAGGGTGGCCCCTCAAGGGTACCCTACTCACTGTCTGGCTTGGGTGCCACTTAGGCTGACGTGTCCCTGAGGCTAAGAGTCACACCCTTCATCAGCCAGACTTCTCAGCTGCCCCTCACCACAGGATGCTCACTGGCTTTGCTGGGCTGGTCCAGGCAATTTTATGTCTGTTCACTCAGAACAGCAGAAATCTCCAAAGCTAAGAGTTAGCTAACTGTGACAAGGAGAGAAAGATAAGACCCCTGGAGGGCCTTAAGTCACACACAGTGGGGCCAAGAGACAGGTGGTGTCCAGGGTGCTGTGGGCAGGGCCCTGGTGCAGCATTTAGAGGTGAGGACGCTGTGGTCTTCTTAGGCCCCTCGCTCTCCTGACAGTGACGAAGAAATGAAGAGCAACTCCGCCCTCAGCTAAATGGGAACACTTCCTTCCACAGTCCCCACCACTGCTCACCAACACCCAGTCTATTTCACTTAACCTTGGCCCCTTTTAGCCCTCAAGTGTGGAGCTCTGGGTGAGGAAACAGGCTGGTTGCTCTGACAGCTCTGTCCTCTGACATGGGGTTCTTTAAACAAGGAGGGTGGGCCTTGACAAAGGGATGAGTGGCCAACTTCCCAAGGTTTGCCTAGGCTCCATTCAGAGGCGCACACACAGGAGCCTGGACTCCCTGCCCCACAAATTTCTAGAGCCCCATGTGTGTCCTCAGGTCCCCCAGATTTTGAAGAAGAGCTGGCAGACTGCACAGCCGAGCTGGGAGAGACAGTCAAGCTAGCCTGCCGTGTGATGGGCACCCCCAAACCCATCGTCAGCTGGTACAAAGGTAAGCCCTGGGCTGGGGGATCCCAACCCCTGTGACAAAGTTCTCCAACTAAGATTGCTCCTTGCACAGGAAACAGGCCAGTATCGCGTACAGGTCGGGTCAGGGTGGGTCTGACGGAGCCCCCAGCCAAGCTGGCACCCTGCTCTGTTCCACACACTCTGTAATCAGAGACATCCTGTGAACAGAGCGCAGGTGGATGTAATGGTACAGAGGCTCCGGAGGGCTCAAGTGTGCAGGAGCGTTTTCATTCTTATGCAGACCCCACCTCCAATTGTCTTAGTTCACTCATTTACGAAATGCTCAGTGAGTATCCAGCACTGTTCTAGGTGCCGGAAAACAGCAGGAAACGGATATATCCAGTAGGGGTGACAGGAAACTCAGCGAAACAGTAAGCAGATGTGACTCTAAATGGCCATGACACCTATCAGGGGAAGGGACAGAATGATTAAGAGGCCAGCACAGGCCTCTCTAAGGTGAGCACACGTGTGGACATGGACTTAATGGCTGTCACCACTGTCTTATCCCAGGAAGTGTTTGAGGTTTTTTGATCACTATGTTTCCACCCTATCCTTGTTAACTTAGGGTTCATTGCACATTGAGTAGTGACCTCTGTGAATTTCCTGTATAATCAGAGGAATGTATAAATTTGCAGTCTTAGTTTACCTTGTTAACAGTTCCACTTCTATTTATATTATCAGGGATACTGAGAGCTTGACCAAGCATCTCGAAGGCAGCTGATGAAGGTCTTCATTGAAGCACTGTAGTGTCTGAGCCTGTTATCTTGTTTGATTCTGTTGAGGATGATGGTGGATATCATTTGTCATTTCTGTGACTGGTCACATGCGTTTAAAACCATCAGGATTATACATTTTAGGAAGATGATTATGTAATGTCTTCAAGTCAGTACTGAGTCACAGCTGACCGTCCAACGGGTTTTCAGAGGAGTAAATCACACAGGAGGAGACTGTCCATCTTTCTCTCACAGAGCAGCTGGTGGATTTGAACTTTGAGTCTGAGCACAACTCCTTACCACCTGGCCCTCCAGAGCTCCCCAGACATCATTTGGTGCTGTCATTTGTCAGTTCAATGACTACTCCCATAAAGACCACAAGATTAAACATTTTAGGAAGATGATTTTGAGGAACTTACACTTAGCTCACTCACTCACATTGCTGTCAAGTTGGAACCGAAGACCCTGGATGGGAAAGATTGATACAGTAACTATGGCAATGGGAGTTGGTGTGTGGAAATCAGTGAGATTGGCTCAGGACAGGGCAGGCTTCAGAGCTGCTGGCCATAGGGTCGTTATGTGTTGCAGGTGACTCGATGGCACTTCACGACAGCAACAATATTATTTCATACTAAAATTCTTTTAAAATCTCATAAATAAATTGCTAAAAATCTTAATTTGACTAAGAAGTATCATTCCTTTTAGTAATGTTGTTGTTGTTGTGTTGTTATGTACAACAGCTTCGAAGCCTGCCCGGTCCTAAGCCAGTCTCACTGACTCTGACACACCTAACCCCATTGCCCCAATTACTCTATCACTCCATCTCATCTGATGTCTTCCTCTCCTGTACTGTCCCTTCACCCTTCCAAGCCTGATGTCCTTCTCCAAAGAACACTTGCCCAAAGTATGTGAAATGGAGTGATTGCCAAGGAGAAACTTGGTTTCACCCTCTCCAAGACAGATCTGTTTGTTTTATTGGTGGTCCATGGTATTTTCAAGACTCTTCTCCAGCCCCACAGCTTGAAGGCATTGACTCTTCCTCTATCATCCTTAGTCACTGTCCAGCTCACTGATGCATAGCAAGTAATTGTGAACACCATGGCCTGGATGAGGTGCACCTTAGTCTCTGGATGGATATCATTGCTTCTCAGTACTCTGGAGAGGTCCAAAATATTAAAAACAAACAAACAAAAATACCATGAACATATTCATTAGCAGATTCAAATATAGATAGCCTTTTTGTGGAATGTAAAAAGAAAAGGTAAAAATAAATAAACTTGGTCCAGTGTGAAAAACAATGTATATGAACCTTTTATGTAAACCAGTATAAAATAATTTTTAAAAAAGTAAATAAACTTAAAGAATAATGACTATCCATAATTTAGAGAGTTCTAGAGGCCTAGTGTATAGAGAGCTGTGCTGCCAGCACAAAGGTGAGGAGTTCGAATTTACCAGCTCTGTGAAGGAGAAAGATGGGCAGTCTCCTCTGTGTGATTTACAACCTCTAAAAACTCACTAGTGGGCCAGCTAGGGGCTGGCTTCAACTCTACAGCAATGAGTGAGAGAGCCATCAAGAATTTAATGAAATTTAATAGTAGTTCCAGATTTTCATTTACCTAATTGTGTGAGTCTTGAAGCATTAAAAGAAGATTGAAGGAATGCACTGAGTAATTGTAACAAAAAGGGTTGGTTGACATTGAACCATTACAGGAAGTAGCATGTGATCAAGAAACAATGATACAAAGGAAGAAGTGTAAGCTTTACTGAAGGCACTAGCAAAAAATAAGACTCTAAGAATCGACAGATAACAACTGAGGTGTTTCAGCAAACAGATTTAGCCCTGGATATGCTCACTCATTTATATTGAGAAGTTTGGAAGACCTGGCTAACTGACAAGAACAGATCTGCATTTGTGCCGTTCCGCAAGTAGGTGATCCAGCAGATTGCAGAAACTATTGAATAACATCATTGATATCACATACAAGTAGAATAATATCACATACAAGTCAAATTTTTCTAAAGGTGGTAAAAAAAAATGCCTGGAACTGTACAATTGGCAGGAAGTTGCCAGAAATACAAGAAGAGACTCTGGCACAAGGATCTCATTGCTGATGCCAAATGAATCTTCACTGAGAGCAAAGATTACCAGAAAGATGTTTCCTTGTGTTTTACTGACTGTACAGAGACATTCAAATGTTTGGATCATAATAAATTATGGGTAATACTGTGTTCATTCAGTCAGTACCTGTGCATAGAAAACAAACAGTTATTTGAACAGAACAAGGAGACACTGCATAGTGTTTCAAGTCAGGGAAGGTGCACATCAGGGTTGAATCTTTTCACCAGAGCTATTCATTGTAGATGCTGAGAAAATAATATGAGAAGCTGGATTAAATGCAGAAGAATTTGACATCAGGATGGAAGACTCATTAACAATCTATATTCCACAAATGACAGTGCCTTGCATGCAGGAAGTGAAAAATACTTGAAGCACATACTGAAGAAAATAAAAACTACCACCTTCAATGTGGATTAGATCTCAACATTAAGAAAACTAAAACAGAAATTCACCAGTGGACTGATAGGCAGCATCAGGATATATAGAGAAAAGATCAGAGTTGTTAAGGATTTCGTTCTACTTGGATCCACAGTCAACACCATGGTAACAGCAGTTAAGGAACCAGAGGCCGTGTTGCATTGGATAAATGCACTCGCAAGCATGGTTTACAGACTTGCTTACAGAATATGGAGACGAATTGCATCACTTACTGATGAAGCTTAAAGACTGTCTATGACCTTTGTTATGGACTACACCGCCGCATAAAGAAAGATTCACTATGAATTGGAATTGATTTGGCCACCCCTTACAACAATAAGGCACAGCCAGCATTCATAGAGAGAGGCATGTGATGCTCAGATCCAAGAAGCACGGTCCTGCTGGCGCACTCATTGCACTGGTGACAGTGACTGCCTCCCAGCCTCATGGGACACACATCAGCCAGATGTACAGGCTGACAGTCCGCCCCTCACCCAGCCAAGTGTCATACAAGTGTCCCCAGGCTATCTGGTAAACCTCCAAGTTCTCAGTTCAGTCCAAAGAATTCAATCTAGTCCTTGTTTTTGGAGAGTACAATGGTTAAATCATGTGGCTACTAAACCAAAAGATCAGCAATTCAAACCTACCCACTGCTTTTTGGGAGAAAGATGTGGCAGTCTGCTTGATGAAGATTGACACTTGGAAACCTTAGGGGACAGTTCTCCTCCATCCTGTGAGGCGACCCTGTGTGGAATCAGCTCAAGGACAGTAGGGTTTTGTGGGTTGATTTTTGTCTTGAGGGCCCTGGGTTTGCTCTGTCTTGTTGTGCACGGCATCGGCAGACTGGCATCGTCCACCTCTGTAGTGACTGAGCCTGGCTCTGGAGAGGACACCCAGGGACGTCTTCTTTGAGACCTATAGGGGTGGAGTAGCCAGCAGATCCAGTAAGTGCCCAAATTGAAGGTATTTGCAGCATCTGGGGCAAAGCAAGCCAGGAGAACCACGAAAGTGTGAGACCATCCACCCTGAGGTGGCCCAGCACACTCAAGCAGACGCCCAGGATCTTCAGTCACTCCTGGGTACAGGGAGACCACTCACCCTCACAATTGTCCTTCTCATGAAGCACTTGAAGTCAAGGTAGAGGGCAGGATGTTGGGAAAATGTATGGAACAGTATGTATGGACTCAGACACAAAAGACCAAGGCATTTATATTCTTTGCCTTTTAAAAAAAATCTTTATTTTATATTGGTTTGCTTTATCCACGGTGGACAGTGTTTGGTGGAGCTCCCAGTTTAAGACAGGTTTGGAAGCAGGAGTGGCATCCACTTCCTAAACTACATGTCTCCAGAAACTGTATGAACTTTGATAAATGATGATAGTTATAGAAAGGCTTGAGGCCTTTTGTTCATAGAGTAACTATGAGTTGTGTTCGACTCGACGGCAATCAACAACAATTGTTTTGTTTACAAAGTTCATATAATTGTGTTTCACCCTGTTCTTCAGTCACATTGTGTTTCACACAATCATTCCCTTGTATTATGTTTATAAAAATTGATCACCGCTGGACTATACCCATCGTTACCTTGTCTTTTCAGGTCCCTGCCAGATCCTTCCCATTTCCTTCACCCCCTCCCTCCACCCACCAAATTGTGCAACCCTTTGGTTTTGCCCCTACCCTTCCTCACTCCTCTGCTCCCACTCCTTGTCCCCTTGGGTCCCTGTACATGTTTTATTAATGACCCTTCTATTTTTACCCTATTGGTCTTGTGCAATATTTGTCCTTATGAGACTGAGTTAGTTCACTCAGCATAATGCTCTCCAGTCTCTCCCAAGTTATGTAGTATTTTTCGAAATCATTGCTCCTAAGTACTGCATAGTATTCCATCATGTGAATGTACCACAGTTTCTCAATCCATTCAGTTGTGGTTGGACATTGGGGCTATTTCCATGTTCTTATGATGGTGAATAATGCTGCTATGAACGTTGATGTACAGATCTCCATTTGTGTTTCAGTTCTAATTTCCTTGGAGTGTGTTCCTAATAGTGGAATATCTGGGTCATACATATATTCATCCAGATTCTATTTTGAATCCCTTTTAGGTTCCCCTACTCAGCAGCTGCCATGGCTCCATTGGGATAGGGAGAAATCCAGTGCTGTGACTCATCTAGAGCCTTAAATCTAGCAGGAAGCTCATAACCCTCAGTACCTCCCTAGCTCAGCTTTGAGGGCCCTTGGTTTAACAGCCCCCCACCCCCCGACACTGCTTTCTGTGCAGTGGTGCGTTCTGTAATAACTTGTATGGAGGTTGTTGTTAGATGCCATTAAATCACTTATGACTCATCATGACCTTGTGAACAACAGACTTGAGTCCTGTCCTCTCCAACACCATCCTTGTCATCCCTGCACTCTCAAGCCCGTGGCTGCACTGTACCCATCTCGCTGAGGATCCTCCTTTCTTTTTCTGATCCTCCACCTTTCCAAGCATGATGTCTTTTCAATGAGTTCTGCCTTAACAAGGGACATCTACTGACCCTTGGTCATAATAACATCCGTAAATTCCTCACTAGCTTTTCATATGAAGAAGTTTAGCTGAAAGAGTCAGGACAGACTGTAAGAACATGGCTAGATTCCCTAGGGTGACTTTTATTCCTGTCAGCATTTTCCAGACTCACTCTGGGGCTGTAAAAGCTACATGTTAGTTGTGCCTCACTGTGGTTCCCCCTCAGGGGTTTGTCTTTCTCAGCCAAGAACCACTGCAGAACACTAGGAACGCAGTATAGTTAACATGTTTCTGCAACTGTGTTCCTTCATTTGGACAGCGCAGATCAGAACCTTCATTTGGTGCAGGACACATTTTTAGTATTTGTTGTTAAATTGAGGCCAACCTATTAGGCTGAGAGCTAGATTGCCATCCAGACCCCTGGGATCTGAGGAGAGAGCATTAAGCAGGTTTGTGTCTTTGAACCACTTGTCAGGATTCACAGTGCAATCATCAGCAATGGAATGAAGAACTATTCCATGCCCAGTTTACCATACAGTTTGCTCAACATGTCTGCTGTAAGTTCCCATAGACATCCCTCAGTTTCTGCTGGGTTCTCCCTGGGTCATCTCCTCCCTCTGACAGCAACCTTTTCTTATCACCTCATTATGAATCAGAAACTCAGAAAGACCTTAGATTCTCTTTTTTAAACTAGCAGATTAACCTGTAGCCATAACCAGACAGAAGACTCCTGACCCATGGGTAAGAGATAGAGAGGACCTATTACAACAAAAGCAGAAGCCAGAGCAGGTCTTATCTTGATTGCCGGCAAAGCAGTCCCTACAGCACAAGGCAACAAAGGCCAGCTGTCGCCTGCATACAGTGGATTGCCTCTAAGCTTTTCTAGGACTGCACACACATCTGCCCTTCTTTCTTTTCAAAGGTGGCGTATTATTAGGTGCCATCAAGCTGACTACGATTCATAGTAAACTTATGAACAACAGATTGAGACATTGCCCCATCTGGTGCTACCCTCACAGTCTCCACCATGCACAAGCCCATTGTTGCAGTCACTGTGTCAGTCTGTCTCACTGAAAGTCTTCCTCTCTTTCATTGACCCTCTGCCTTTCTCAGCATGATGCTTTTTTCCAAAGATTGACCCCTCCTGACAACATTCCCAAAGTATATGAGGCATAGTCTCACTATTCTTGACTCGAAGGAGCAGCCTAGTCATGTTCCCTCCAAAACTGACTTGTTTGTTCTCTGGCAGTTCATGGGCCGTCAATTCATACTCTTCCCAAATACCACAATTCAAAGTCACCAATTCTTCTTCAGTCTTCTTTATTGCACATGTATATGAAACAATTGAAAGTACCATGGCTTCAGTCAGGTACACTACAGTCTTTAAGCTGACACACTTTCTCTTTCAAACATAAAAGACATCCTCAACAGCAGATTTGCTCAGTGCAACAGACCTTTTGATTTCTTTCCTGCTGCTTCCATGCTGATTATGGGCCCAAGTAAAATGAAACTATTGACAATGCTGATCTTTTTCTCCGTCTTATCATGGTGCTGCCTGTTGGTCCAGTTGTGAGGCCTTTTGTTTCCTTGATGCTGAAATCCAATACATATTGAAGGCTGTAGTCTCTGAATGTCTTCAGCAAGTGCTTCCAGTCTTCTTCACTTTCTGTAGATAGAGAATTATTTCTTGTTCTGGAATGGAAGCAGATGCCTCCCAGGAAACAGTGGAAAAGGCTTTATCTTTACCACCCTAAGACAGTTCTAGGGAGGGAGACATCTCTTGCTTTATTACCCATGAATGTCTAGATAGAAACATTCTAAACTTGGCTGTAAGTGCTTTTTATTCAGGATCCAGATTGTGTAGGAATGTGAGGAGTGAGTTCCCACAATGAGATTATTATTGGTGGTGGTTGTGTGCCATCGAGTTGGAACTGGAGCTGACCCTCCAGCAGGTTTTTCAGAGGCAGTAAGTTGCATGGGAAGAGATTGTCCATCCTTCTCCCATGGAGCATCTGGTGGAATTGAACTACATGCCTTGGGGATTCTAGTGCAGATTCTTGCCATTAGGCCACCAGAGTTCTTCTGGTGAGATAGTGAGGTTAGAACTGAGATTTTTACCAGATCATCAATAGAGACCGTCATTGGTGGCCTTGACAAGCAAGAGCAAGTGGGAGTGGTGGTGGCAAAAGCCAGATGAGATTGGGTTTATAAGATCTCTTGCCATCAAATCAGGAAATGATTCTCAGTGAAGGAAGACTTCATTTTCCAGGGGTCTCAGAAGTCTGGGGAAGAGGGAAGTATGGGTCAGTGTGTTTCTCCCTCCATGGAATCAAAATCAGATCGCCAGGATGCATGCCAGGAAGGGTGCCCACAGCTTTCCCTGTACTGGCCAACCCTTCCCTCAGCAAGCTGCAATGGGCTCCCTGAACACTTCCAAAGGCTACCTACGTGGTAACCTCTTTGACTCTCACTTCTTATGATTCTGCAGCCTTCTTGGGTGCACTGTTTGTTGGAGGACACTTGCCTATCCCACCCTACTCTGTGACTCTTCCTATCCAGATGGGAAGTCAGTGGAAGTAGACCCTCACCACATCCTAATTGAAGACCCAGATGGCTCCTGCGCCCTCATCTTGGACAACCTGACCGGTGTGGACTCGGGCCAGTACATGTGCTTTGCAGCAAGTGCTGCTGGCAATGCCAGCACTTTGGGGAAGATCCTGGTGCAAGGTGAGCCCAGGGAAACCTTCCTGAGGTTCATCATGGGGTGGTGGGAGAGTCTGTTTTCAGTTAAATGGTGCTATGCTAACAGTATAAACAACATGATGGTCTCTTTTAATGAATGGAGCATACCAATGAGGCTAGCAGGGGTGTGAGAGCTCAGAGAATAGATGAGATAGTGGCACTGGACATCGGGGAATGGCCAGGGCACTTATTACTGGAGCTCACAGAGAAGTATTGGAGGGGTCAGAATTAGGGAGGGGCTTGTAGCCATCTGCCTCCCTGCTCTGGTGCTGCCCTGCATCCCATCCCTCCATCTTCCTCTTGGCCTGCAGTACCTCCACGATTTGTGAACAAAGTCCATGCTGCCCCCTTTGCGGAGGGAGAAGACGTCCAGTTCACTTGCACCATCGAAGGTGCCCCGTATCCTCAGATCAGGTGGGTGCCCTGAAACAACATCGGAGGGGGGGGAGTAGCGGGAGATGTGTTAGTCCGAGATGACTTGTGCTACCAGTTGGAGGCAAGATCAGTGCGTCTTTCCACTGAACATGGATGTCTGTTGCCAGCTCATTCCAGATATTGGAAGATTTGCCTTGGTCTGAGAAGAGCCTCAACCCTGGCAGTGGTTGGGGCTTCTAGAAAGAGTGGGCTCCTTAACACCTAGGGCTTACTTAGGTGTGTGTGTCTGTGGGAGTCAGTTTCCAGGTAAGGCCAGTTGAACATACTCTAGGAAGGAGTCTTGGGTTCAAGGCACAGTGAGGAGGTGGTGGGCTGGCCCATTCTCACAGGACCCCTCCGTTGTGTTCCAGATGGTACAAGGACGGGACTCTACTGACACCAGGCAACAAGTATCGGATGCTCAGTGAGCCACGCAGTGGTGTTCTGGTGCTGGACATTCAAGCCGCCAGCCAGGGCGACCTAGGCTACTATGAGTGTGAGGTGAGGGGGCCAGCGGGCAGATGGGGGAAAGGGCTGGAGGGTGCACTGGGCCACTCCAACTCCTCCTGAGGCTCTGGGGCTCCCAGCCCTGCCCTCCAGGTGTTGGTTCTCTGACAAAGAGTCTAGATGGACACCAGGTTCCATGACCTCCTGGGCCTTATACGCTCTCTGACCTGGCCTTTTCACTGCTGTTCCCCTTGCCAGGCCCTACTCAGTCAGGCCTCCCATGTCAGGCTGGCTACCCTTCACCCCTGTTCTATGATCACCTTTGATTTCAAGAGTATTTACTTGTTTTGTGTTATTTTGGAGCTCACATCATCTTGATTAGAAATTTCCTGATCCAGGCCATAGTCTTGGCAACTGCTTGCTCTGCGTCAGAGAGCTGAACAATGACTAGGGATGATAGAAAGAGAATTGATGCCTTTGAGCTGTGGTGCTGGAGAACAGTGTTGAATATACTATGGACTGCTAGGAGAGCAAATAGATTCATCCTGGAGAAGGTGAAACCAGGCTGCTCCTTGGAGGCAAGGATTCTGAAGCTTTGTCTGACATACTTTGGGCATGTTACAAGGAGGGACCGGTCCTTGGAGAGGGACATCATGCTTAGGAGGGTGGAGGAGCGGTGAAGGAGAGGAAGACCCTTGACGAGATGGATTGATTCAGTCACTGGGGCAGTGGGGGTAGGTGTGTCAGAGACAGTAAGGTTGGCACAGGATAGAGCAGGGTTTAGGGCTCTTGTACATAGGGGCACTATAAATAGCAAGTCACAAGCGACTCGATGACACATAACAATAACAACAGAAGTTAACCATCAGCATAAATATGCATTCCTTTGTGAGTTTTGAGCCTTTGTAGGCTATTTCAGTTATGTCTAGGCCAGAGGCTTCAGGCAGGAACCCATGGCCAAGTTCTCACTCAGGCTACAGTGACCCCTGGCCCACAGTGACCTTAATAATTAATAAGTATGTCATGGTTATAGGATGCGTGGAGAAGAGACTGTATATTCAATACTTTTCTCAGTTATCCTTGGTTGTTACCCCACAGTGGGGTTTCTGTGGACATCCGGGGCCATGATACTGGGAGAGGGGTTCAAGCAAAGTAAAATAACACTACCCGCATACAGCTATTTAAATGTGAAGCAAATCCCCACTACCATCAGGTGGATTCCAATTCATTGCAACCTTCCATCAGGTTTCCAAGCCTGTAAAGCTTTACAAGAAGAAATTGTCATCTTTCTCCCAGGCAGCAGCTGGTGTATGTGATCTGCTGACTTTTCAGTTAGTAGTTCAACACTTCGTGCACTGTGCCACCAGCTCCTTTACATCTGAACCTGTTCAATTAAGGCAAATGTTAAGTTCCTGACTGCATCATTCCCATGCTTAGAGGCACATGTAGAAAAAGACTGCTGCGTCTGATGAGTGTGTAGAGAGACTCCCAGCCTTTCGTGAGCCCCACTGAAAACAGTACTGAATTCCCATGTTGATGCAGCAGCCGGGCCTGTCCGTTGTGGGCCAGCCTGTGTCCCCGTGCCTTCTCCTGGACTCTGGGGCTCTCTCCAGGAGGACTGTGTGGCAGAAGGGTGACCAGGTCACCAGTTCCTCCTACCCTGTGAGCCATCTGCGTCCTCTCTGCCTTCTGCAGCTGGTGAACCGGCTGGGCTCGGCCCGTGGTGGTGCGGAGTTGTACATGCAGAGCCCAGCACTGCAGGCCCGTGAGCAGCGCCGCAAGGAGCAGCTCGTCGCTGTGGAAGGTAGGCGTTTTGAGGGACAACCAGAGCTGGACGCTTGGGAGTTTGGGTGGTAGCCAGGTGGGGTGTGGTACCATCTGCCTGGAGGAAGGCCTTTGCTGCCAGCCTGTGAGGTAGGAAACTGGACCAGCATGCTCAGATGAGGTCCCTTATCTTCCAGGCAGCACACATGGACTGCCAGAGGGTGAACCTGGGCAAGGGCTGGATAACCAGATTCCGGGCAGTCAGGGGTCTCTAAGCCATGTTGCCGTCTCTGGGTAAATGACAGATATGCATAAAGATACTGGGCAGGACAGGTCCAGCCCCATGGGAATGTGGCAGATGAGATGAGTGTTAGGAGACCAAAAGGCCAGTATGTGCTCCCGCCAAGTACAGTAAACAAGGCTGCTAAGTCCTGGCATGGTTCCTCGCTGGGTGTCATGGGCCAGATGTCTGCTCCGTGAAGGGTTAGACTAGCCATGAAGCTGCCTCTCTGAGGCTGTCCTTAGGGTCCTGACAAGGGATCAAGTTGCAGAAGGAACTTTATTAGGAACAGAAGTGCTCCTGGCAGCAAGCGAGTAGGGCATAGGATCTCACTTGCTCACTCACACCAGGGCTTCAGGGTCCCTGGTACTGGCGGCCCACGGGGGAGCAGACATCTGTCCTGAGCTTGCTCAGCCTGGTAGATGAACTTCCCCTGCAGTGGGCTGTCTGGTTGGAGTGAGCTTTCTATCTCTGAGAATGTGCAAGCAGACATGGAACTGAGGCCCAGGGAGCTACAACTCCAAAGCATGGACTTTTGGAATACATGTTTTTCAAGTCTTGAGAGACTTTGATCTTATAAGGACCTTGGGGCACCAAGGCCCTGTGTGCAGGAGTTCCAGGTCCCTCACAGAGAATCTTCCCTCCCTGAGCCAGGGGCCTTCTTGCATACCCCACTGGGAGGCACCAGGGTCTCGTGATCCCATTTTTTTACTTGTCATCACTCCCATGACTGAGCTGTGGCTCTCGGGGTCCTGGTGATGCCAGTTAGCCTTATACCCTGATGACCTAGCATCATCCAGACATACTTGGACTCGTGGCACTTCTGCCACCAGTGTGTCGCTTGTCTGTGTTGACATTGGGTACAGTCTTCAGCTGGGGCACCTGTCTGCTTCTCTCTCCTTCCGATCGTTAAGCGTATCTACCACAATGTCATTTGGCTCATTTTGTCTTAATTTCTTTTTGTAACAATGTTCCATGGCTGTGGGACAGGGAGGGGCCTCAAGGCTGGAGAGCTGTCCAGCATGGTGGCACTGGATGTCCCGGCCACCAAGGAGCAGGCCTTAGGGCCCACCTAGCCGGACCTGGTGCGGAAGCCTCAGTGCGGAGAGAAGGCCCTGGAGTCGGAGTCACCTCTTGCTTCCTAACTCCTATGCTGCCGCTTAATCTTTAACCTGCCGGTTGAGCAACCAGAGCAGGCCCTGACTGGCCCTTTGCGGGGCTTCCCCTCGCTTGTGACCTGCACTTGCAGGAGCCCTGCTTTGCACAGCTGCACCCCGCCTATGGTTATAAACACTTAGTTGGGGTCGAGAGCCAGTCAGGTGGCAGCTTAGGTACGTGGACAAAGGTGTCCCAGAAGTGTAGCAGCCTGCATCTTTCTGAGCAACCCTCCAAGCCCTTGGCCTATAGTCCCCCAAGATCAAGGAGGAATCTCTGGCTTGTTCCAGAGAGAGGTGAACAGGCTGGCTCTGCATCTGTTTTCTTTACTCCTGTGCTAATGTTCCTCCTGTGGCGGTTGGCCTACACATTCCCGCAAACTTCTACGCACGTGTACAAGCACACATGCGCATATCCACTTACACACTCCACCATTTATTCTTATGCATATACAAGTATACACATGCATGCAGTCACCTTAGTAAAAGTAGCTTAAATGTATATACAGACATCCAATTATTGTTGTTATGCTCTGTCAAAATGACTAACACTCATAGCAACTCTATAAACAACAGACTTGAACCATCCTTACAGGCTGTGATATACTCAAGCCCATTGTTACAGTCACTGTATCAATCCATCTTGTCCTTCTTTTTTGCCGAACCTCCGCCATGATACCCTTTTTTCAAGGACTGGCCCCTTCTAACAACATTCCCAAAATATGTTGCCTCCAAGGTGCACCCTGTCACACTTTATCCAAGACATATTTGCTTATTATCTTGGCAGCCATGGGATATTCAGTACTCCTCTCCAACACCACAACTCAAAGGTGCCTGTTCTCCTGTCACCCTAAGTCACTGTCCAACTCTCTGATGCAGAGCAAGTGATTGAAAAGATCATGGCTTAAGTGGAGCATACACTTAGTACATTTATTTTTTGTGAACCTTATTGGAGGCAGTTTCCAAATACACTTGCTTGTGTAAGGACAACAATTTCACATAAGTAAGTTAAAAAGGCCTCCAGACCGGGAGCCAGCAGGCTGTGTGCCTCAACCCGTATCACTTGAATTTTCTGAGCCTTCCTCTTAGCTTGCCCCTCAGAGTGGTGAGAGGCGTCCTGAGTTGTAGTCCTGGTAGCTTGTGCACGGCCCACGGCCCATCTGTGCAAGGACAGGAGGCGCCATATATGTGCCTAAGACAGACCATGACTGGGAACCACAGGGGAAGGGGCCATAGATGATGGGAAGGCTCCAGATTGGTACGTTACATCTCCAACACTCAGGGCCCTCATTTGTAAAATGGGAAGAGTCCACATCATGTTCTCTCCGGGAATCTTTTGGAAAGAAAAGAGGCAGTTGAATTTATGAGAGCATGGGACAGGGTGCTTCAATGGGAAGACCGAAGTTGCCTTGCATATTCATAACTCAGGACCATTTGGGAACCCACTAGAGCTGTTCCCAGAAGGACGCTGGGGCCTCCTGTCAGAGTTCATATGTGTCATGTCTGAGACCCCAGAGCCCCTCTCCCATTTTTTATTTAGAATATTCTTCTAAAAGATCTATAATCTACCCAGTGTGATTCATTTGCAGCCGCAGTCATTCGTCCTCTTCTCTGGGCCTCAGTTTCTGTGTCTGAGAAGTGGAACCATGCGTCTGATACACTTACAGGTTTCCCAGGGCACACAAACCAAATAAATAGCTGGGACTCCTGTGTGAGCAGTCTAGGAAAGGCTTTCACTCTCATTTCTTCAGCCTCTGCAAGAACGGAGGGTCCTATAGTCACATGTGACATGTTTTGAGTCATAGCTCCTCATTCCCCAGCCATTCAGGGGAGGATTCACCACTTCCACTTCCAAGATGAAACTGGGGCTCCACACTAAGGCAGTCTTCCCAGGAGCACATGGGCAGGCAGGGCTTGGACTCAGGGCTCTGGACCCTGGACAGAGTAGTCCTGTGTTGAACAAGCTACTTAATTGCTACAGCGCCATGCCACTCAGATAGTTGAGAATGCGAATGCTAGCTGATCTGTAACCCTCGCTGTTCCGACTGTTTTCTTTGTAGTCACTGAGCAGGAGACTAAAGTCCCCAAGAAAACCGTCATCATGTAAGTGCAGGCGTGTTCCTAACCTTCCTTCTGACTGCAGTGCCCCTTGCATGCCTACTAACTCACATGGACCCTGCCTGCGTGGCCCAGCCGTCTGCTTGCGTGACTGCCTGCCCTCACGGCCTCTGCTCATCATGCACACCACCAGCGCCTTGCAGATCCTCACAGGGGATCTAACTTCCGTGACTGTCTTCACAGTTCACCAGCTTCTCTTCCAGCATCTCAGTTGCTTAGCCACAGCTAGGATTCACACAGTCACACAATGATCTGGGCCCAGGAGATGCTTCTGTCAGTTGGTTAGAGTAAAATTCTGCCCTCCATGACCCGAGGATATAGGAAGATGTTGTCTGAGAGAACTTTGGGGAATGATGACAGTGTCTCCGGAGGCACTGTTCTCTACAGCAGCCAGCAGCCACACAGGTGGGAATGTGCTCGCTGGAACCAAGGAACTGAATGTTACGTTTTATTTAAATTTTATGGAATGGATAGAACAACTCTAGGGATCTTAGGCATCTCCACACCCAACTCTAATATTAGTAATATGGGAAACTGCTTTCTCCGCCTATTACCTCCCCGGAGAGAGGAAAGGAAACTTGCTCAAGGTGATTCGGGCCTGGCTGGAGAGACGAAACAGGAGAGTGATTCCCCAATGCCACGCCCACTGCCCTTCAGTCCCCTCAAGGAAAATCCCCCTGTGTTGTTAATTAGGTAACATAAGGAGGCCTAGGTGAGCTCACGCTTTGGTTTTGACCTAGTAAATCTGGTAGGACCTCCAGATGGAGGTTTATGTAGAGGGAGGCAGGAAAGTGAGCAGTCAGGAAGGACTGATTTCCACATGACGAGGCTATTCCAGGAAGGGACCTCTCTTAGATCTTCATGGTCTAACACTTCTGAAGAGGCCTGAAGGTGGGCATGTTTGTGGGGATCCTTGTCTTCAGACAATGTGGGGAGAGCCTGGGTTTAAACCTTCCTTGGAATTCTTCCCTTCTCCTGAACCAGATCGGTTCTGTGGTATCTCCCCACAGTGCATGGGGCTTCCTAGGATAGCACTGAGCACTTAACACCGGGGGATATGCAACCATGTCATATTTAACCCACGAGGAAGGCATTGCTACCCACATTGTATGGATGAGGAACAGATCAAAGATGGGCTGGGAAACCCCATAAGGCAAAATTTAGGGAAAACTTAATGGAGAGTTGGATCAATAATTCATGAGGCATCCTGAAGTGCAGTCTTCTCTGGGCTTAGGAAGAAGATCTTCCTCACCTGAAAAAATAGAAGATGCCCTCTTGGCTTTAGGGATGGACAACAGTGATGGGCCAGACACAGCATCCTCCCAAAGGCACACCACACAAACAGGGGTGCTGGGGAGCCACTGGGTACTTAGGGCATGAACAGATACCTCTACCACATGACCATTACCATCTTCTTATTGTACAAGTACCCTGGGTATAAGATACCTGTGTGCCCTCACTGGGGGCGGTGATGTACTTATAGAGAGTATCATACTGAAGGAATGTTCTAGCTTCCCGCTGACCTCACTCACTGTCTTCCACTGGCAGATCCAGATGGGTATTGGCCAAGGCCTCCCTGATGCTCAGGTGGGCTCTGGCCCACGGACAAGCCTCATGCTTGAGCTGTGATGTGAGGCTGGATGGCAAGCCCAAGGCCCTAGGTCATCCTGTCTGAGTCTCTCAGCTTCCCTATCACTTAAGTGGCTGTAGCATCTGCCCCTGCAGATGAGGGATGGAAGAGTAGAACTTGTAATTCCAAGAGAAGTCCACATGACCCTCAGTCTAATTACTTGTAGCACTAGCTTTGAGTTAGACAAAAAAGCAACTAAAGAACAAAGAGCCAGCACTTCAGACACCACACAAATGCTGGCCCCTCTGCTTGAGCCTGCATACATTGGAACCTCGATGGCAAGGTCAGGGCTCTAAGTGCCAGGGATAACGCTGGCAGGTGTCTGACTGTAACATCGAGCAAGTTCCTTATAGCCTCTTGTCTACATTGGTACAAGAGAGCACATCCACCTTCTAGGGCCACAGTGAGGCCATATGAGAGCCTTTGGAGTCCCTGGCACACACCCCGTGGACACCAAGTGCTGGATTCTTCCTCTTTTCCTCTCCTCCTCCCTCTGGGTAAATAAGAAAATGGGGCCCAGGGAGGGAAGCATTTATCCGAGGTCACACAACTCATAGCAGCTGTCATGTCCAAGAGCCAAATGTCCAGGTTAGGGATCCCCTTAAAGCCTTTCTGGGGCTGCTTGGGGATTCTCCATCCTTACCATTCCCAGAGACAGAGACATGAAGCATGGACTGCAGGTCTTCCTGGTCTGAGATGTAACCTCAGCATGCTCTCTGAGCACCAATTGCACACAGGCACTGCCCTCTGAGAACACAAAGCCCACTGGATGAGACTGGGTGAAGGGAGTCTTGTGACTGTGTATCTCCAGGCTCTCTCTTCAGCTTCTCCTTTATTGAACCTGTTCTCAACCCTTCTCCACTAGCTTAAAAAGAGATAGTGGGAAATAGGTAGGGGAAACTGGTTGGTTCTGGGGTTTGGAGACACTTGCCTATTCAGCATGGGCCTCACTGGATTGCCAGGCCTCGTGAATCTTGCACACCAGAGCCTGAGGTAGGCCCAGCAAGACTTTATGTTTTGCTTCTTTAGCTCTCTGGCTGGCTGCCTTCAGGCTGGACTCTAGTGCATGTGTAGGTGTTTCTTCATGTAATCTTACTTTTCACTCATATACTAAGCTGAATTCCCATGCAAACCGTGCATGTGCAAATGCTTGGGCTGGATGCAATTGCCATGTCTTTGTGCCAATCCCTCTTGGGCCCTCTCCCTGCAGAGAGGAGACTATCACCACTGTGGTGAAGAGCCCCCGTGGCCGGCGACGGTCTCCCAGCAAGTCTCCTTCTCGATCGCCTTCCCGCCGCTCTGCCAGCCCATCGAGGCTGGTCATGTTGACCCCTGAGTTGCGGTACTCACCAGGAGTCAGCCAGCCCCCCAGGCCTGAGGTGGAACCAGGTCGGAAGCACACTGTCCCAACATTGTATGTGACAGAGGTTGAGGCCCCCTCTCCAGCCCCAGTTGGCAGTCCTGAACAGACACCCAAGTGGGTAGAGGTGGAGGAGACCATAGAAGTCCGTGTAAAGAAGACAGGCACCCGGGGCCCGTCTCCATCCAGAGAGACCAACTCAGCAGGAATCGTCTTCACACTGCCAAGCCTGGCACCAGGAGGGGACCCTAACACCAACAACTCCAACAATAAGCTGCTGGCCGAGGAGCCACAAGCCCAGAGCAGAGCTGCGGGCGTGTTGTCAAGGCCAGGGGCCCCACCAGTGGTCTGCATTGGTGAGCCCTTTGTCTTCTGTGTGGATGTGGACACCAAGGGCAATGTAGACTGGACCACTCCGGGTCCAGGCAGCCCCCAGACAGAGACCGAGGCACCCTGTGAGCTTTCTGCTCCCTGGGCTGCTGAAGAGAGGCCAGAGGTGACCCTTGAGGGGGAGAGCCTAATGGAAGAGGGAGATGAAGGAGGCCCTTGCATAATTGAAGAACCCCAGGACACCTCAGGCTTTGGGGAAAGGGACCCCAAAATTCTCACACACCATGGCCACCCACTGACCCTGGCCGACCTTGAAGACTATGTGCCTCAGGAAGGAGAAACATTTGGCTGTGTCAGCCCGGAAACCGCCACCACCAATGCTGGCCCACCCTGTGAGGTCTCCGTGCTCCAGACCGAGATAAATGAGCCCACCGTAGGGCGACCTGTCCTGCTGCCTGTGGGTCACCCACCTGGTTCCCGCAGCCCACCTCGCTTCTTTAGCCACACCCCTCAACCTTGTTCCAGCGAGCTGCCTCTGCTGGGGACCCAGACCTGTGACCCAGCTGAAGTCTCTTTCTGTGTGCAAGGGGCCTGGCCTGGAAAGACGTCCTTCTGCAGCCAGGTGCAGCACACTGTGGATAGTGGCGAGAGCAGCTTCAAGACGAAGCTTTCTACCCAGACGGTCAGCTTTGGGACAGTGGGTGAGACTGTCACCCTGCATATCCACCCAGATGGCGAGGCCCCCACCTCCTCCCAGAGCTGAAGTAGTAAACGTCGGGGGCTTAATGGGCTGGAGCTAGGGACAAAGGATGTGGCTCTGTAGGAATCATAAGACTGGACAGCTGAGACCAGCCCCATCTGAGCCAGCCCCGTCCTCGCAGGCAGCCACAGTGCATGTTCCTGTCCCTTTGCTGCATCATTCCACAGAACAGCAGGGAGAAGTCCTTAGACCCTGCCCTGCACCAGCACTAGGCCCTGGAAGCCCCCAGACTCGCCTCAGATGCTGGACTCAGGAGAGGCTGGGAATCCCACACCCTCCTCTTCTCTTCAACAATGATGATGGAACTTGAATGCCTTGACCCTTCCTACCTCACAGACCTTAACTGTCAACTGAACAAATACGTGCGAGGGTCTGCACGCTCTGAGTGTGCAAGAGAGGAGCCCCTTGAGAGAAAGGGTGCCCAGCAGGGCCGCCTAGGGGCACACAAGGCCTGATGTTCCTGGCGCTCGGCTCCAGGAGCCTCACCTCTCCCCCAGTTTATAGAGAGCCCTATGTCCTAGGCTTGAGGGCTTGGCCTTGCAGAAGAACGTTTTTTTGGAACACCACAGCCTGAGTGTGGCCCCAGCATCTGCACTCTCTACAGAGATGGAGATGAGGGTCTGTGCAGAGGGAGGGAGCTGGTCACAAAGCACGCACCAATTGCCTTTGAATAAATGGGTTACATTTATTGCCTCTGCTCTGTTCCTTCTCACTCCTCGACCTAGTTTCATCTGCTGAGTAAAGCTTCTCCAGTAACTTGGGTGGGCAGAGGATACACGGATTCCGCTTCTGCATTGTAGGCTTGGGTCCTGCTGAGACCAAAGGTTCGCATTGAGTTGGCACACCTGTACCCTTCCTGCCATTTGTGTAACACTCCCAGATGGGGCAGGGAACCTGTTAGTTCTTCCCTAGTTCCAGTGCGGTCTGTAGGGGCCAGAAAGTCAGGGCATATAGTCAGAAAGAGGCAGATATCCAGCCACTGCCCTCCCTCAGGATCCTTCAGATGTTTGTAAAGATTCTAATCCAGCCAGTCCACGAGGGGCCATTGACCATGACTCATCATAAGACCATGCAAAGTGACCACCATCGATCATTCACAGCCTTCCAGCTGATCGCCCCCAACTCTCCTGCATAACCATTCCCTGTCAAGGCAGATGGATTGTCTTTAAGATGAGACCTCTTGTCACATCTTGCCCCGTAGCTACCAGACACAGAGACCCATAGGGACCTGGAGCAATGTCCCCACAGGCCCCTGGCAGCCTGAGACCACTACCAGCCCCCATCATGTTTCCACCCATGAGTCTAGCCCCAGGGTCCTGAGTACCTCCTTAGAGCTGGGGCCGAGAAAATGGAGCCCTTCCCAGAACAAAAGATGAATGTGAGATGAAACACTAGAGGGTCATCTGCCAGCTGAAAGATGTATGAACATGACTGTGAATCACTGGGAGCCGGAGAGGGCTCAACCCTTCCTGAAAGAGCTCAGCTTCTGCTGGTAACTGCATACAGAGAGTGAGACAGGGCTGCTGGAGGTGGGCCCTGGCCACGGAGGGAAGGAAGTGGACTTCACCCATATCCAGAGACGGTGTGCCAGGCCACAGGGATTGAGTGAGGGACCCAGGTGACAGGAAGGTTGTATATGAAGGATCAGGTGGGTGTCAGGTATGTGTGGACTAAAGCTGCAAGGTGAGCCTGCTACCTCCCAGGTAAGGTCAACATAGCTGGTCCCTGTTTCTGCATGATGGAGCTGAGTCCCACTATGTCCCCCTCGGTTGTGTGGCTAAGCACTGGCAGTCTGGAATCTGTCTCCATGGGACTCCTATTTAGGTAGGATGAGTGGTGGACTGATGTCTAAGACCTGGCTGCTCACTGGTGAAGCAGGTGCCACTACTGTGGCACTCAGGTGCCAGCCAGGTCTTGGAGTTCTAAGACAAGCTACGTGCTACACTTGAGATGGGCTGAGGCTGCAGCTGGGCACATGGTATGGTCACCCCTACCCAGGTTGCCAGTCAGAGAAGACAGCTGCGTTAGTGACATCCGCTTCCAGAAATGGTCGTTCAGGCCTGCCTTTCACTCTCAATGATCTGTGCTCCAAGCAATGTGGGTTTGTTTGTTTGTTTCTTTATTTGTTTGTTTGAGTCATGAGAGAGAGAATGGATGAACCTTGAGTGGGTGGACAAGGCCCATGTGGTCTCAAGGACTGTGAACACCCTCAGGCAGGTTGGGTGAGTGTCTCCTGCTACCCCCACCCCCTGCAGGCTAACCAGGCCTTTCCCACAGATGCCGCTCTGCCGTCCCCAGCTACCCTGGAGGACACTGTCCACCTGGAGGATTCCGTCCGAGCATCCTTGAAGCGAGCTGACCAGGAGATCCAGTCGGCCCTGCGGAGACTGGGTGGCCCTGAGGCTCCAGGCTCTTCTGCAGAAGCCTGCAGTCCTGGAAGCTCCCTGCTCACAGGCCCCACAGCCAGGGAGGCACCTGAAGTGCAGGAGGCTGGACTCTTACCTCCAGGCGCAGGAGCCACGGAGGCATCTGGTGAGGACTTGCTCCCCAGCTTCCTGACCCCCACTTTCTCCCCAGTGCTGCTGCTGACACGGCACACTACCATGGGGGCTTCCTGTGGGCATGAAGTGCGCCTGCCTCAGGGGCTGCCCCTGTGGAACACTGGCAGCATCAGTTCATCCCCTCCACGCTTCTCAGTTCACCATCTGTAAAATGAGACACCAGGCTATATTTTTTTAAGGTTGTTCATCTTGAATATCTGCCCTAGGGAGCCAGACCCTCCTGTGGTTGTAGGAGCCTTGGTGGGTGAGGAGGAGCTGGAGAGAAAACTGAGACTATGCTGTGTCGACCCTGCTCCAACCTTCCTGCCACTGCTTCCTGACTCGAAGGGTCTCAGAAAACCCTTTATATGTGGAAGTTCTCCTACTGGAGGGCATTTTAGAGAGTTCCCCGGGCTTCAGTGGTACATGAGGATTCTGGGGGCCCAAATGGGAAGAGCCCTGCCCCAGGCCCCTCTGCCCAATGCAGTCAGAAATGTGAGGATTAGAGCCAGGTGGCTAATCCTGCCTCCAGGCAGAGGCTGTGGGGAAGCTGAGGTTCTCTGCACTCCTACCTGGTGGTCAGCACCACTTGTGTAGGTGGTACTAGAGCTGCCAGGGCTGACATAAGGCCAGGGAGCTGACCGGAGTCCGCCCAGCCCATCTTCAGATTCATTCTCTCCTCTCCGCCTCCATTCCGTTCTCTGTGCATCGGCCTAGCTCTCCACATCTAGCTTCTGTCCCCTCCATGTTCTCCCTCTAGTCCTGGGAGGCTAACACTCTGCAGGGTGCCTGCCCCTCTCTCCATGTCTGGCCATGCCCTTAACCCTGAAAGCCCCACTGTGGTTCCAGCTCTCAACACCCCTCCATCAGGTTTCCGAGGCTGTAATCTCGGTGGGAGGAGACTGGCCATCCTCCTCCTGAGAAGCCCTGGTGGATTCCAATGAGGACAGCACCTCACGCTGCATACACACTGTGCGGTGTGAGCGCTTTAGTTTCCTTAAATCACCTTCCAGTGCGGGTCACACTATGCACCTTTGAAGGCCCTGAGGCCTGGTCATTTTTTCTGTTGACTGTGAAGAAAGTCCCATTTTTGGCTGAGGAGCTGGACAAGGTCAGGATAAGTCTGGAGACTAGGTCAGGTCTCAGGGATGTGATGTTCCCTCCATGTCTCCCAAGCTCAGCTTTCCTGAGCCTAAGTGGGACCACATACTCCATGCTGTCTCCTTAATTTGACAGGACCTGGGGCCAGGAGTGCCCCCTGCAGCATTCCTGTGCTAATGAATAGGCTGACTCCATCACTGGCTCCCCTGACTGCCTGCCTCAGGCCCCAGCGCTGTGGGTCATCTAACCTCCCTGCTGGGCATGCTCATCACAGTGGCCAGAGGGGGTGCTATCTTAGTTTCCTATTTGTTACAGTTACCCTCACTGACCAGGCCTGATATCAATCTGTGTCTGTGCCAGAGATGAGAGGCTAGAGGAAGGCACAGACACCTTGAGTCAGGAGACAGGGCTACGTGCACAGGCACCAGCCCGGCACCTCACTTCCATCCCCACTCTGCACAGCTGGACTTTTGGATTTTGGAAGGACGCCTTCACTCACCCTCACTGAACACACACAGGCCCAGCCGCCTACACTGTGACACTGTGGTGTGGACAAGGCAGAGGTTGCATGATGTCCAGCCTGTTTTGCTGATTCAGGGTCACTGTCAGCCTCGATTGATGCTGTATCTCCCAAAAGTCCTCCCAGGACCTGACTGGGCACCATGCCCCCTCCCACCCACACATTAATTCACATCCACCCAGCCCAGGTAGGATTTCCAGGCCTGCTTGTTCAGTAGGCGTGCGGTCACATCTAACCTCATGTGTGTAGTCTCTGTGATGTGCCTCATCCTGGAGCACTGTGCTAGGGTCCAGGGCAGATTCCCTACCAGGTCCTGAAGGCAGAGAAGGACAAGCAGTAAGTAGCCAAGCGAGGCTTACTATGCAGTGTTCTGAGCTGCAGACTCGAGGCATCTGTGTTGAATATTCAACCTCAGGTCCTGCACACATCACTTGTTCATTCATTAAAAACCTAGTACTCCTTGGTGCTGAGCACAGCACCTCGACCATATGGCCTGGGTCTTGGTGGTCTAGCCTTCCAAGGCAGTCACTGTCTGGAGGGCAGGGGCTGCTGCAAGCTGGTTCTCGGGGACATCAGAACTGCATAGGGGGGTGCCCCTGATGGGCATCCTCACCCGATCCTTACAAAAAAATTCAGTGTTCCTGGAACCTGTTGTGTACCCCTATCTTCACCTGGCCCCAACCTGACGTTATCCACGGGCACCTTTCTTCCAAGATTGAGCCTCACTTAGCCCCATGTCTCCCATCAGCCAAGATCCACAGTGAGGCCCGTGCGACGGCACAGTCCCATCCTGGGGCAGGCTTGGAGCAGGAGATGGCAGCAGGCTCTGGCGCCCAAGAACGAACGGTCCCTATTCGGTAACTATCCCATTGTGCGGGAAGGGTGTGTCTCATGGTGGGGCAGCACAGAGTGTGGCCTCCTGTCACTGAAGGTGCATGGTAGGTAAGGCAGGCCGACACTCACCCTGCCTGCAGGGCTCTGGACCTCAGGGGTGAACAGGATGATGCTTGCCAGCCCCTTTCTTTGAGCCAGAAGGCAGGGCAGTGGGGAGGGGCTGCCCTCTTAGATGAGCGGGCTGTTGGGAGAATCTCATCTTCATTATTTGTGACCACAGGATAGAGGGCGTAGGCTGGCCTGGAACAGGGGCAGCAGAGACCCTGTGGGATGCCCACAGCCACGTGTTCGTGGAGACCACCCACAGGACCTATGTGTATCAAGCCAGCGACACTGGTGTCACAAGTACGGAGAATGGGCCCAGCGGGGGGGGGGATCTCGGGGATCTTTGCCCAGAGGGGCCCACATGGTCCTCCATTGTGTCCCAGCCTGGGTCCTCTCCACTGTGATCTGGGTTTCATGGGGTCCTCTGTCCCTGGTCCATCACTGTGTTGGCCAGACTTCTTTGCTGTGGCTAGGAGGTCACTGACAAGTTGGCACATGGGGAAAACATGGACTTGACCACATGGGGACATTTCCCCAACAGTCCAAAGTCAGCTGGGACATTCTGCCATTGTATTTCTAGCAGTGAGTCGATGCTCTGGATGAGCTGTGATGGCCTTGCTGGGCTCTGGGCTCACAGACTCCCTCTCGGTCCAGGGCCACCATCCATGCAGGTCACCATTGAGGACGTGCAGGCGCTGAGCGGTGGCACGGCTCAGTTCCAGGCTATCATTGAAGGCACCCCCCAGCCCACTGTGACCTGGTACAAGGTAGGGGCGGGATTTCTTGGCTCTAGAGGGCAGGGTGGGCCCAGAACCCTTCATCCAGAATTTCCCTCTCGGGACAGACAGTGGTGAGCACGTAGCAGGTACTGGGAGATCCACTTGTGTGAAGAAAGGCAAGAATAGGGTCTAGGACTTGGGGCTCCTGGGCCCTTGGGTGGGGTATTGGCCTCTCTGACTCCTGAGCCCCCAGGACAATACCCGGCTGGAGGACAGTCCACGGCTTAGCCAGCAGCAGGATGGGACCACATATTCCTTGGTGCTGCGGGACGTGGCCGAGCATGATGCTGGTGTGTACACCTGCCTGGCCAGAAATGCCAGCGGTGAAGTGTTGTGCAAGGCAGAGCTGCTGGTCCTCAGGGGTGAGTCAGGCTGAGCCCAGCCGCATCTGTCCAGAGAGGGCCCTTGTATGTGGGGAGGGAGGACCACTCGGTTGGCCAGCAGAGACCAGACTTTGACGTCTGCCCACATGGACGATCTCCTTGCCTTGTTTATAGGAGAAAGTGAGCCAGAATCAGAAAGGCCGAGTAGTCGGAGGAAGTTGCATTCTTTCTATGAGGTCCAGGAGGAGATCGGCAGGTATGACCCTGTCCTCTGGTGTTAGGAGTGGCCTGAGCCCCAGCACGGAAAACCACCATGAGCTTCTTTCCACCAGGGGCGTGTTTGGCTTCGTGAAGAGAGTTCAGCACAAGGGGAACAAGATGTCCTGTGCTGCCAAATTCATCCCCCTGAGGAGTAAGACAAGGGCCCAGGCGTACCAGGAGCGGGACATCCTCGCCACCCTCAGCCATCCACTCATCACCAAGCTGCTGGACCAGTTTGAGACCCGGAAGACCCTGATCCTCATTCTGGAGCTGTATCCTGCCCTCAGGCCTCTAGAACATGGGGAGGGGTGTGTTAGGGTCGACAGGGTGTGACAAGGCCAGAGTCCAGCCCTATTCTGCAGGAGTTGCATGTGCTCCTTGGTCACTCTGACCACAGCCTGGGTGTGCAAAACCCTCTGCCGCTAATCTGACCCCAGCCACAGTCTTAGACTTCATGAGTCTGTGGGCGGGAATTTGGGCAGGGCTCAGCGGGCCAGTTCTGCCCCACGTGGAGTTTGCTGGAGCCGCTTCCTGGTGTTCAACTGGCAACAACTGTGTTGGCTGGAAGGACTGAAAACAGCTTCAAGCTTCAGGCTCTACCTTGGTAGGGATGGCTTATAGGCCTCTCTCCATGACTCCTGTACCACCTACAGGGCAACACAGTTCTGAGGCCCTGGGTTCTAGAGCTCGGAGTGCATGCTGCCAGACTCCAGGGCCTGGGAGTTTGTGCTGCGTGCCTCGCTTTCTCCTGATCCCTCACCTAGGTTCAAGGAAGGGCACAAACACTCCACGCTTACCCCACCATCCTTGGTTGGGCCCCTCCCAGTCACTCACAACCATATCAGTGTCATTGAATGAGCTCACTCTCCTGTCAGCTTAAGCCCCATTTGGCCCCTCCCAAAGCAGCCTCTGCTGGATACTGAGTTGGATTTCATTTCATGATCCTCCCCCAACCCAGTAGCCCCCCAGCTCCCAGTTTACCTTCAGGTGCTCACTGTGGTCCTGTGGTGCTCCTCCCCACCTCCTTGTTCCCTGAGTTCCGCCAGAGCCCCTCACTCAACCCAGTGGCCTCCAGTCCACACCATAAAGTAAGACCTCCCCTGGTCCCTCTTGCCTCGCTGTGACTCAAATATCTGGAGCAGGCAGGCTTCAGCCCCAGTATTCTTCTTGACTGGGGCTCAGATGTTCATCAGAGGAGTTACTGGACCGTCTGTTCAAGAAGAGCGTGGTGACAGAAGCTGAGGTAATTGTCCCACTGGCTCAGATGGCCTGTCTCTGCAGACACAGCATGACCTCAGCCTTAGACCTATGTCCAACAAAGCCACATCTAAGGCAGTATCCTCTCTAGCTCAAAGACGGCACCTCCTCCAGGCCTAAGGGGTTGTCACAGCCCCTCAGCCAGGTCCTCAAACTTCCCATTCTCTGACCACTCATCTTCCCACTTTTATACCGAACCGGAGCCAGTCTTTTCACCTGTTTGCCACCCTAGTCGTCTTCTGGCTGTCCTCCTGAGAACACACATGGACTCTTCTCATGTCCCAGGACTTGGCTCAGCCTGTCCCAGTCCAGAGGGATCCATTTGAGGCTGTACACACAGAATCCCACATTAACTTGCCTTGTAGGACTTGTCCTGGGCTCTGAGCCTGAAGGGGAGAAGTGGGTGTGTTTGATGTGGAAGGAGTTGCAGGGAGCAGGGCTGGGAGTGAGTTGGTAGTTGGGGAGGGCTGGACCAGATCTCATCTTGAGTTTGGGGGCTTCCCCACAGGTGAAGATCTACATCCAGCAGCTGGTAGAGGGGCTGCAGTACCTGCATACCAGTGGCATCCTCCACCTGGACATAAAGGTGCCTGGCTGTGTACCCCTGTGTGAACAAAGGGGCCTCCTCCAGTGTCCCTAAAAAAAACATGTCCACCTCCAAAGCTCCTGTGGGTGGGGTGGAGCTCTGACTCAGGGATGCTCCCATTAAAGCTTCCCCTGGGGCTCCTGCCACTCCGCCGGCCTCGTGGTCTGAGGTGACGATGCCCCCTCTGCCCGAGTGTCCTAGTGCAGGCTCAGTCGTCCACTCACTCCCCCACCTCTGCTGACAGCCTGCCAACATCCTCATGGTGCACCCTGCTCAGGAGGACATCAAAATCTGTGACTTTGGCTTTGCCCAAAAAATTACACCATCTGAGCCACAGTACAGCAAATATGGCTCTCCGGAGTTTGTGCCCCCCGAGGTCATCGAGCAGACCCCTGTGAGCGAGGGATCCGACATCTGGTGAGTGAGGTCCAGGATGGACAGGTCTCCCATCTCCCCAAACCCATGGTCCCCAATGTCACTAGCCCCCCCCCTTTCCACACCAGAGACAGAGAGGGGCTCAGTCGCTGCTTGGAACCCAGCCACGGCTCCCAGTCCTCCCATGTGCACCCTTCCCCACCCCTGGTTTGCAAGGCGAGCCTGGGTGACTTAGTTTGTGGTTTGCTTCCTCACAGGGCCATGGGAGTCATCTCCTACCTCTGGTAAGCAGCCCTGGTGTCATCCTATCACTTCTGATAGCTCAACCCAGACCCGTCCCTAGGAGGCCCCTGGAGTCATGCCCACGCAGGCTGGCGTCCCAGCCAGATTAGAGACCCCCGGCACCGTGGGCTGGCTGCTATCTTGGGAACAGGCAGTCGTGCCAACTCTGATAAGAAATAACTGCTGAGGTTTTCTCACATGCACCCTGTCATGAGAAGCAGCTTTGCCAGGTCATGAGGCAGAAAACTGTGCTTTTCCAAAAGGGTTTTGAGTGATTTGTTAGGCGAGGTCACTCAGCAATGGCCGCTGCCTGGAGGAGCTCCAGTGGCACAGATGTGTCTGGGTCTTCACTGCAGGCTGACCCCTGCTCCTCACCCCAGGCTGAACTTTGGCCCACTTTACTTAATGCGGCGCTTGCTGGGCAAATCTGAGACACTTGCTGGCATTCTCAGGGTTTGGATGAAAGCTCACGGGTTTGCTAAGAGCTCACACGCAAGAGGGTTGAGACCCCTAACCCCCAACAGCTCTGCCTGAGAGAACCAGCACTCTGACCTAGAGATCTCTCTCACATGGACACAAGAACCCAGGTCCCCTCTGGACAGACCCCTCTCCCCCCGCCTTTCAGCCTGACCTGCTCATCACCGTTTGCGGGTGAGAGTGACCGTGCCACTCTGCTGAACGTTCAGGAAGGACGGGTGTCCTGGAGCAGCCCTGTGGCTGCCCACCTCAGTGAGGATGCCAAGGATTTCATCAAGGCCACCCTGCAGAGGGCCCCAGAGTGAGTGCCCACTCATCCCATCATCCGTGTGTCCTGCTTGGCCCAGCTCTAGGGTTGGCTGGCCAGCCCCTGGTCTGACCCTCATGCTTGCTTCTCATCCTAGGGCCCGGCCCAGGGCCTCCCAGTGCCTCACTCACCCTTGGTTCCTGGTGAGTAGACTGAACTGCCCCAGGTCGTTCAAAGAGGGAAACAATGTGGGCTGGTGCCTAGAGGATTTGCCATCAGTGGATCATTGTAATGGCTGCTGGGACCTCTAGACTGGAGCAGAGGGCTTCAGTGCCTCCCCTTAATCTCACCCCAGCATGACTGGCTCAAGGAGGCAGGCTCAGGGGCTCCCATGCATTAGAACTAAATTGGAAGCCTCAGTCAGGGAAAGGCTATGGAGCCATCATAACCAGTGACAAGCCCCCTCCACTTGCACATGATTGCAGAGCTGGGCTGATCTGCTCCAGCTGGGCTTCCATCTTGGGAGGGACCCTGGCTTGGTGCCCACAGCCAGGCTCTAGGTCTCTCCCGATCTGACCCCTCTCTTCCTTGCCTGCAGAAGTCCCTGCCTGCAGAGGAGGCCCATTTCATCAACACCAAGCAGCTTAAGTTCCTCCTGGCCCGGAGCCGCTGGCAGGTGGGTGTGTGTCTCACAATGCTGAGAGGGAGCTATTGGCGTGGGGGTGCAAGGCTTATGGGGGAGACCCAAGCCCAAGACCACTTATGGTCCAGTAGGATCCTTCAGGACTATTTCTTGAGTGCTGGGCATGAGGTTAGTGTCCTTCTTCCAGGCCCTGCTGCACAGGCCACAGGACAGGTCTCAAACACTCAGGGAGAAGGAAGGGCTGGTGGCAGGAGGTACATGCACAATCACAGCCACAGGGGCCCCAGGACAATAGAGGGCATGCAGGAAAGAACAGGAGGAATGTTGGAGAGAGCATGGTGCTCCTTGTTCCGCCCCTGGCACCACTGGAGCCCTGAGCTCTGACATCCCCCCTGCTGCTCCCCAGCGCTCCCTGATGTGCTACAAGTCCATCCTGGTGATGCGCTCCATCCCTGAGCTTCTCCAGGGCCCCCCTGACAGCCCATCCCTCGGGGTCTCGCGCCACCTGCTCCGAGATGCCAGCGGCTCTTCCAGCAGCTCCTCCTCGGACAACGAGATTGCGCCATACGCCCGTGCCAAGTCACTGCCACCCTCCCCTGTGTCCCACTCCCCGCTCCTGCACCCCAGGGGCTTCCTGCGGCCCTCTTCCAGCCTCCCTGAGGAGGCTGAGGTCTGCATGGCACCTGAAGGCCCCTCTCTGCCTGTGGTAAAACCTGTGGCCCAGGAGGGCCAAGAAGTGGTTGCCGGGGCCCAGGGTGGCGTGCCACCGGCCTCCCCAGGCTTTGTTCCCCGCCAGAGCATCATACGGAGCCTGTTCTACCAGCAGGCAGAGGAAGGCTCAGAGCGCGGCTCCTCACCTTCAGCCATGGGCAGCAGAAAGCACCTGGCGAGGGCCCGCCGGCACCTGCTGAAGGGGGGTTACATTGCTAGGGCCATGCCCGGCCTGCGAGAGCCCCTGCTGGAGCACCGTGCACTGGAGGAGGAGGCTGCCAGGGAGGAGCAGGCCGCCCTGATGACCAAGACACCCTCGTTTGAGTCAGCCCTCAGGCTGCCCAGCTCCACACCCCACATGGCCCCTGGTCGCAGCCGCTCCCTGGATCAAGATCGGCCACGTACCACCAGCCCCTTCCCTGAGGAGCAGGAGAAGACACCTGAGACCTGCCTTGAAGGGCAGTGTCCACACCCGGGATCCCAGGGACTTGGGAAAGTCTCAGAGGACTGCTCTGCACAGGGTTCAGGCCCCTCTCTGCTTAAGGGGCCCACAGCACTGGCCACCCTGCATCTTGGGGCCCGGCCCCCAGGCTCCACAGCCCCTGCCCAGGCAGCCCCAGGCATGGCACCAGGCTCTGAAGAGGGATCAAAACTGTCTCCATCCACAGACGGCACCACAGGCCCAAGGGTTTTACAAGACAGTCCTTGGAAGCAGCCTTCTTTTCACTTTGACTGGGGTTCTGTTCCCCAAGAGGGCTGTGAGGCCTCTGAAGCTGCTGCACAACAGCTTTCAAACTCCTTCCAGCCCCGATCTCACGCAGCCGGCTTCCAGGAACCAAGAAGCCCATCCTTCCCAGGGGAACCCCAGGCCGTCCCCACCCCAGCCCAAGCCAGTCCTGTACCAGGCTCTAAGGAATGTTCTATAGGGCCCGCCTTACAGGAAGGCCTGTCCCCCAAGGAGGCCGTGCCACCCTCCCCTGCGGACACAGAGCCTGGAGCCTTCCTGGATACAGAGGACTTATCCCAGGAGACCACTCAGCAGCGGCCTCAGGAGCAGGCCACCACTCGGAAGTTCTCCCTGGGGTGCCGCGGGGGCTATGCAGGGGTGGCGGGCTACGGCGCCTTTGCCTTTGGTGGGGATGCAGGGGGTATGCTGGGGCAGGGTCCCATGTGGGCCAGGATGGCCTGGGCCCAGTCTCAATCCTCAGAGGAACAGGAAGACATAGTGGCCGAGAGCCCACTGCCCCCAGCTGGTGCTGTTCTCATGCCCAAGGGGAGCAGGCCTTCTCAGAAGGGCTCCCCAGAGTTTACCTCGTGGGAGGACTTCGGCCAGGGCTCTCAGGTCTCCCTGGTGCAGATCAAGGACCTCTCAGGCGATGCAGAGGCAGCTGACACCCTGTCCCTAGACATCTCCGAGGTGGAGCCAGCCTACCTCAACCTCTCTGACCTGTATGACATCAAGTACCTCCCATTCGAGTTCATGATCTTCAGGAAGGTCCCCAAACCGCCTGTGGAGCAGGAGTCACCCTCCACTCCAGAGGAGGACCAGGAGGGGCTGGAAGAGCTCCCAGAGGCGGCGTGGTCCTGGCTGAGCGAGCTGGGCGGCCCTGCCGGCCTGGCTGTCCACCCTCGAGTTGGCCTGCAGATCACTGAGGAGGAGCCAGAGGACATGGAGGCCCTGCTGGGGGAGGCTGCCCTGGGCCGGAAGCGGAAGGCATCGCCCTCCTCACGGAGCTTCTTCCAGCTCTCTGGGGGGTGCCTGCCACTGGAAGAGCCCACAGAACACAGCCTGCGCAAGAGGGTGAAGGCCTCGGTGGCCCACATCTCCCGGATCCTGACAGGCAGGCCAGAAGGTGACTCTTTAGGCTTTACTGAGCATGTCCAGTTCCTCACCCCTGGGGTCACCTTGACCTCTCACCCCTACTCAGAGTCCTGCCCAGTCCCATCAGGAAGCCCTCTGTGTGCTCCCTCATCCTCTGAACCCTTTGCTCATGGTCCTGAGATGCAGCCCTGGGATTTAACAGCATGTGAGAGGCCTGGACACAGATATAGATTCTTTGCTGGGGTGGGGGCATTCAGAACTGACACCTGCCCCCTGCAGCCAGCGTGTCTAGTGAGATCTTGGTCCAGGGCCGTGACCCCAAGCTAGACACCTTCACTCATTCCCAAAGGTGGTCCCGGCCTAGGATGGGCCCTAGCAACCAGGTGTGAAGGGGTGAGGGATCAGTAGCAACAGATTTAGCTCCAATTTTCAATATAACTCTTGGGTTTTTGCTTGGTGTGTAGAAGCATGAGGCGTAGCAGACAGGGTTATATAGGGTCCAGGGTTTGTTACTGCCCACAGCTCCAGGTAGTGGGACGCAGCTAGTGCTGCTTAGAGGAAAGTGAGTACATGGGCCAAGACCTACATGGACACCTCTTTCCCCCTACAGATCCAGAGAAGGAGGGCATCTCCAAGAAAAGATCAGGTCTGGCCTCCTTACGGCTGAAGAGCAGGGACCGAGGTGAGAGCCCTGACCAGGGCTTCAATCTTCTCTCAGTTTCAGGAGGACCTGGTTATGGGGAGGTGGGCAGGGGGGAAACAGTGGCCTCCAACGTCCATGGCACACACATCAGTAGGACAAACTTCTAACCCTGGACTGGACTGAAGGCTCAGTAGCCGCAGTGTGGAGGAGTAGAGCAGTCCCCAAGGGCTTCCTGGAGGAGGTGGCAGTATTGAGATGAATTCTGGACCAGAGAGTGGTGAAGGATGAGTTAGGAGAGAGCAGCGTCCCAGCAGGGCCTGTACTACCAGCTCCAGCCACACGGCCCAGGCCTTTGATGACACTGTGCCTTGGTGAGACATCTCTTGAGCTGCTTTCTTACTCTCCCTTTCAGCCCCATCATTTCTAAAGGAGCTCTCGGATGAGACCGTGGTCCTGGGCCAGTCCGTGACACTTGCCTGCCAGGTGTCAGCCCAGCCCGCTGCACAGGCCAGCTGGTGTAAAGGTAAGAGCTCACCTGAGGGCAAAGCTCAGAGCTGAGAGAGTCACAGGCCAAGTGTGGGCCCAGCAGAGCGTCTGACTGGCCATGTGGCTAGGTGTGTTGGTGAAGGCAGCTACCAGGTGCACCCCTCAATTCGTCCTTTGGCAGATGGGGTACCCCTGGAGAGCAGTGGCCGGCTTCTCATCTCCTCCACTCTCAAGAATTTCCAGCTTCTGACCATCCTGGTGGTGACAGCCGAGGACCTGGGTGTGTACACCTGCAGTGTGAGCAATGTGCTGGGCACAGCAGCCACCACAGGCGTGCTCCGGAAGGCAGGTGCGTGCACCACTCAGGCCCCCTTGGCAGGGGTGACGCAGCGGTCGGGGAAGGGAGAGTTTGGCGGTGATGCCACTATCTTCTCCCTGGGATCTCTGCCTGGGCCTGGGACCTCGTCACATTACTCTGTGAGTCTCCAGGGCAGGTGTGGTCCTGGAAAGCACAGCCCCCAGTGTGGTATCCCCCAGTTCTGACAGGGCCACGGGCTGTAAGCTGACTATTGTGACCTATGATGACTCTGTCAAGTGTCCCCACAAGATGGTGGGCACTGACCCCCTCTTGCCTGGAACCCCACTCATCCTCATTACACATAAGATGTTAAATACTTCAAAGAACACCACACAGCAAAGTGAGAGATACAAAAAATGTTAAGACGGGGAAATGTTCATTGGGAACAAGAGGTGGAGCTGGAGGCCGAAGGTGGGGAGGACGAGCAGAAGGGAGGTTCCACAGATGCACAGAGAACCCCTCTATGGCTAAATCCTCACATTCAGAAAAAAAGGAGAGAAAAGGGAGACAGAGAGACAAAGACAGAGAGAGAGATGGAGGGACAGAGAAAGAGATTGAGGGAGGAGAGAGGGAGGGAGGACAGGGCCCCTTCTACCTAGAACACTGGCGCAAAGCCTGATGGTTCCATTGTCCAGACGGGAAGTGCGCCTGTTGTCAGAATCGAGCTTTCCCAAGCACTTGATTCCACCACTCCTTCCTACGGCTGTTTCTCAGCCACATTCCTCCAGCAGATACACACAGAAGATTCTGCTTGCTTTGTCTCTCTGTTGAAGTTAATACTATGATCTCCAAACAAAGTTCCCAGGAGATTTGGGGAGCTAGAACCAGACATGGGGCCCTGCCTTCAGGCTCTCGGTACAGAGTCTGCACAAGCCTCTTCGTACTTGGTCTGCATGTCCCAGGCCAGACCCCCTATCTTGACGATCTTGAGGAAGGTCATGGCAATGGAGGTTCCTGGACAGACCCCTGGAGAGCCCCCAATCTGGACAAGCCCCCTGAAGCAGGCTTTGGGAGATGCTGGGCCATCTGACAGTTCACACTGCAACCCACACCCACCCACTGCTGGCGAGTTGAGTCTACCTCCCAGGGACCCTCTAGGACAGGACAGCGCTGCCCCAGAGAGTTTCCATGGACTGACAGAACCAAGTGCAGACATAGGGCTTCTTGGAGGCAAAGATAATGAAGCTTTGTCGCACATACTTCAGGCACGTTGTTAGGAGAGGCTCTTCATTGGAGAGGGACACCATGCTTAGGAAGGTGGAGGGATGGTGAAAGAGAGGAGGACCCTCAACCAGGTGGACTGACACGATGACTGCAGCAATGGGCTCAAGTTTGTCAGAGACCATGAGGATGGCAGGGTTCAGCTCTGTTGTTCACAGCATCGCTATGAGTCATACTTGACAGCACCTTACAACGTAGGGGTTTCCAAGGCCAGACATCTGTATAGAAGCAAACTGCTTCCTCTTTCTCCAGTGAAGTGACTGGTGGATTCAGACCTTTTGGTTAGTAGCCAAACACTTAACCACTGCACCACCAGAGCTCTTCACATTGCATCAATATACACCCTACCCCCATCCCAGTGGCCAAGACCAGAGGACAGTGTGCTGGAGAGCCCGGGCAGCAGCCACCAGGCATGAATGGGACTGGACAGCCTGGCAGAGGAGCTATGACATGCAGAAGGCTCATAGTTGACTCAGGTAGTCATTTGGAGATAATTGCGTCTCAGAGCTGCTTCCCACCTCCACCCCTACAGAGCTCCCCTCATCCTCTCCACGCCCAGACATCGGAGAGGTATATGCAGATGGGGTGCTGCTGGTATGGAAGCCTGTGGAGACTTGTGGCCCCGTGACCTACATTGTGCAGTGCTGCTTGGAAGGTAGGTACCTCTCTGCTGGTCCAGCTCTGAGGGGCTTTCTAAGGTTCCAGTGGGGGTGGTCAAGGATACACCCAGTTGACTGTACGCCCTGGAGCCCCTGTCCTCACCATTCCATTAGTGGAACTCTTACTCCTTCCTTCCTGTGTGCTCCAGGTGGAAGCTGGATCACTCTGGCCACTGACATATTTGACTGCTGCTACCTAACCAGCAGGCTCCCGCGGGCCGGCACGTATACGTTCCGGACAGCCTGTGTCAGCAAGGCGGGCATGGGCCCCTACAGTAGCCCCTCGGAGCAGGTCCTCCTCGGGGGGCCCAACCATGTAGGTGAGGCTCCTGTTCTGGCCTCAGAGCTGCCTCGCTGACTTTGTCTCTCAGATAAAGCCCCTTTTGGCCTTTATGTGGGCAGCACTCTGGTACTCCTCACTGTCCACATCCTGCTACCGAGAACAAAATTAGTTCACTGGCAGATTTATGCTGAGCTCCCCATTGCGGTGCTGGGGATTCAGGGTGTCTGGTATCACCCCTCATGGTGTTTGTTTGTTTGTTTGTTTGTTTTGCCTGCTATGCCCCACTCATGTGGTCTGAAGAATTAGGGATACAAGTGTGTGTTCCGTGAGTTTAAAGGGGTGGGAGTATGACATGTCGGAGTGTCCAGGAGGATGCTGGGGCCGGCTAGAGTATGGTCCCTGAGCCTCTCAATCACCCCGCTCCTCTTTCTACAGGTTCTGAGGAAGAGAGTGGCCATGCACAGCCAGCTCAGCCCCTCTCAAGCACACAGACCTTCGCCTTCCAGACGCAGATCCGGAGGTACTGAGGCCGGGGCAGGCGGGCAGGGACAGGCACCCACCCTACCTTAGCCTCCCTCTCCACAGTTTACTCCCAATGCATCTGGTTCATAGCGTGTCCCATACACGTCTCCTCCTCCCTGACCACTGATTCCACCCTTGGAAGGTTCTGCACCTCCTTCTGAATGTACCCTGTTTGGTTCCACGTTTCCCCTGCTGCTCTGTGTGGGGGAGGGGAAGAGGGTGACAGGGTGGCTGCATGGGGAGGAGACGCATGAGCCTGGCTGAGGCTTCCCCTTGCCCAGGGGCCGCTTCAGTGTGGTACGGCAGTGCCGGGAGAAGGCCAGTGGGCGCGCGCTGGCAGCCAAGATCATCCCCTACCGCATGGAGGACAAGACAGCTGTACTGGGAGAATATGAGGCCCTCAAGGGTCTGCGCCACCCGCACCTAGTGCAGCTGCACGGGGCCTACCTCAGCCCACGGCACCTGGTGCTCATCCTGGAGCTGTGTTCTGGACCAGAGCTGCTCCCCTGCCTGGCCGAGAGGTGAGGGCAGAGGCTCAGACCAGCTGGAAATGCCCACAGCACCCTCTGCCCTACCCAAGCCCCCAGGCGCCAGGCAATCTCAACGGTCCTGGCTCCTGGGTACTCCTCTGGCCTCCTCCCCATTCTGCATCCCAGAACCTGGCTAAGCTGACCCTCATGTCTCTAGGACCTCCTATTCAGAATCAGAGGTGAAGGACTACCTGTGGCAGATGCTGAGTGCCGCCCAGTACCTGCACTCCCAGCACATCGTGCACCTGGACCTTAGGTCTGAGAACTTGATTGTCACTGAGTACAACCTGCTTAAGGTTCTTGACTTTGGCAACGCCCAGAGTCTCACCCAGGAGAAGGTCCTGCCGTCAGAGAAGTTCAAGGATTACATGGAGACCATGGGTGCGGATGTGGGCTTTGGCGGTCCAGTGAGGGGTGGCTGGGAGGCAGACTCACACTTCCTGTCTACCTGCTAACGGCCTCAGTCCCTCCCTGTTGTGTCCAGTCCTCCACTGCTGTGTGCCCTTCCTTCCAGACAGTTTACAGTGTCCACCCACCCACACTTCTCACCTCTGCCCACTCTACTGTGCCCCTCCCCAGCTCCGGAGCTCCTGGAGGGCCAGGGTGCAGTACCGCAAACCGATGTCTGGGCCATAGGAGTGACTGCCTTCATCATGTGAGTCCTTAAGCCCATTGGGGAGATGTGCTGCATGGGAGGGGCAGGTCTGAGGTCCAGCCGAGGGCGATGGATGACCACGTGCTCACACACCACTACCCCGGGATCCATCTGCTGGGGACTTAGACTCTGGGCCTTTTTTCTGCAGGTTGAGCGCTGAATATCCTGTGAGCAGTGAGGGCGCTCGCGACTTGCAGAAAGGCCTGCGCAAGGGCCTCGTCCGGTTGGGCCGCTGTTACGCGGGACTATCAGGGGGTGCTGTGGCCTTCCTCCGCAGCACGCTGTGTGTCCACCCATGGTAAGCAAGGGTTTCAAGCCCACTGTGTCGGGCCTGGCCCTGTTTACAATAGGGGCTCAGACACCTGACGGCCCTGCCTCTGTTCCTGGGTGTTCTAGGGGCCGGCCCTGTGCATCCAGCTGCCTGCAGTGTCCCTGGCTGACTGAGGAAGGGCCCCCGGGGTCCAGGCCCGCGGCCGTGACCTTCTCCACAGCACGCCTGCGCGCCTTTGTGCGCGAGCGCGAGAAGAGACGGGCAATGCTGTACAAGAAGCACAACCTGGCCCAGGTGCGCTGAGCACCTGCCGGACGGGCAGGGTGAGGGAGTAGGGCCCCACTAATGGGACTCTGTGTATGGATAGCACATAAATAAAAAAGTATACCCTGGTGAGATTATTTCTGTTTTATTGCCTTGTTTGGAAGGGAGGGCTAGGCTCGTCACCTGTACCATTGGTGCCATTAGCCTCAGATCCTCTGGACCTTTGGTTCCTTCAGCTATCTGTTGAGATGTCAGTGTACTCATAAGTGTATTTGTATTTCCTTTTAATTGCTAAATGTTAGTTTTGTTTATCATAGCAACCTGTAGCCTTTTTAGCTTGACTCTTTTCCTGTTGGTGAGCATTTAGCATGTTTCTTGAACTTCTCAGTTACAAGCTGCTCAAACCAAACCCACTGCCTTCAAGTGAATGCCTGGCCATGGTGGCCTTCCAGCAGGTTCAGACCATGGCGACCTTCCAGCAGGTTCCGACCATGGTGACCTTCCAGCAGGTTCTGACCATGGCGACCTTCCAGCAGGTTCTGACCATGGCGGCTTTCCAGCAGGTTCAGACCATGGTGACCATCCATCAGGTTCTGACCATGGTGACCATCCATCAGGTTCTGACCATGGCAGCCTTCCAGCAGGTTCTGAGGATATAAATCTTTAAGGGAACAGATGCCCATCTTTCTCCCACAGAGCAACTGGTGATTTGTAGCCACTGACTTTTGAGTTGACAGTAAACCCATTCACAACTCTTTGCTGTAGAGTGGGAACTCATACATGACCTCCAGTGGCTTTTTGGAGGCTGCAAATCACCCAGAAGACGGCCAGTCTTTCTCCTGTGGAGACACTGAAGGATTAGAATCCTCAGAGGGGCACCACTTTGGGTTAATAGAGCAAGCCCCTGTGGACCACACCATCAAAGCTCCCTGGTTAGCTATTAATATGCCAATAAAACATTTTACACACTTTGCAAAGCAAAAGGCCAAAGCTCATGGTGATGTGTTCCCATGTTGGGGCGGGGGGGGGAATCCACCCCATTTTACCACTGACTTCTATTAGAATTGCTGAAGGGGTGAGGAGAGGAAGGTAAGATACTTATATCCTGAGTGAAATGGTCCAGTCACAAAATAACAAACATTGTATAAGGCCGCTATTCATAAAAGAAAGTTTACATGCAGAATCATTCTAATGTGGTTACTAGGGAAGGAGAAGGAAGAGAAGTGGAGGAGAAAATAACAAATGGATAATAAACACAAAGACAGGTAAAAGGAAAGACAATTGAGAATGGATAGATGATCTTACATTGTGGCAATTTAGTTAATGTTATGGAACAAAATATGCATAAATAATGAACTGACTGAAAAACCTACATGCTTTGTAAACTTTCATTCAAATCACAGTAAACATTTTTTAAAATGCCACGACTTAGGTCCAGTGCATCTTAGTCCCCATAAAGAGGCCTTTTGCGGCAGATAAACTGTTACAAAAGGACTTCTACAGTCACAGATCACACATGGTTTGTTGTTTTTTTTCTGGTTCCCCTGCATGTATGCACATTGTTCCTCCTGCTCCCCCCCCTCAAAAAATTCTCTCTACGATGCCACCCCCGCCCCTGGCTTGAGTATGTCTGCTTCTCTACAAGCGTTAGATTGCCCAGTAGTTTTCATGTGTCCTCCCCCACTGGATCCATTGGCACCAGATAAGTGCTGCTTAGTTTTGCCAACAATTGCTGCCATATATTCATTCTTGCCTCAAGGAGAGATAGATAGATAGATAGATAGATAGATAGATAGATAGATAGATAGATAGATAGAT
>NW_006399883.1:5230040-5235227 GCF_000299155.1 Elephantulus edwardii
ATAGATAGATAGATAGATAGATAGATAGATAGATAGATAGATAGATAGATAGATAGATGGATAGATAGATAGATAGATAGAAAGAAAAGGAACAGGGATAGCAAGACTAGGAGAAGCAGATGGGAGAAGGAAAGAGGTCAAAAAAGTGCACTTGGCATCCCACAGCTGCCTGGCCCCACAGCTGAGCTGTCACTCTTCCTTTGGGCATGGTCTCTGACAAGGTTACTCTGAGGCCATGGCAGAGAGAGGCAAAGCAGGCCACTTTATAACTTTATCTAAGCAACAAAAAGAAATCAAGATTGCTGTGCCACCCACAAGTTGCCAAAAACTCTCCCCCTCTCTTTGCTAGTGAGAGTGATTGCTGCTGCTTGACCACCTAAATGCAGCTTATATTCACCCTAGTGTGTCCTCCTTATACCCAAGTTATTCATATGTTCAGTTATAGAAGTGCAGTGCTTTCCAATCCAATCAAGTCTTGGCTTCCTTAGATTCTCTCTCAAATCTAATGAAAACTCACATGGTTCTTTTGTAACACCCTCTTACCTGAGAGGGTGTGGGTGCCATAGTTCTTCACTGAACATAGTAACAATCCACTTTATTCAGTGGGAGCTATGTTCCCGGAGGGTGCTTTGGCTGGAGAGCAGGAGGAGCAGCTGGGTCCCTTGCCCTTTGGTCGTCCCCAGTATCACAGATCAGGGGCTGCATGTATATTGAAGAATTCAGCCTTCTAGGTTCCCTTCTCTCTCAAACAAACTCAAACTTGCTGCTGTAAAGTTGATTCCGATTCATAGTGACCCTCAACTGGGCTCTGAGAATGCACATCTTTAGGGGGAAAGACTGTCATTTCCCTCTCATGGAGCATTACAAACCTCATGTTAGCAACCGGGCACTTTCACACTATCAGGGTCCTGTGCTCTAGACTACTGCTTTCACATGCTAGACACCTCCTCTTGAATATTCATTGAACCCTGGACACCTCAGCCTAACAACTGGTCATTTCTAACACTTGACGTCACTCCCTACTACCTCGACCTCTTGCTTTTCAATCTCAGCATCACCATCCAACCAGTCACATGTGCAGCCACTTTCAGCTTTGGCACCAGGGTCCCAGGTTCTAGTCAATTGGCCCAGGCGAGAAGGGATGCACACACCATGGTGCTGCTTTCTGTAAGAGCGCTGTGTTCTTGAGTGGGCAGGGAGGTGTCTTTCCTAGCCCATTCTCCATCCTCTCTCCATCAAGTGAGCACAACCTCAGAGGCATCAGACCTGGGCCAGTTCCTTCCAGGACAGTAAGAAGCCGAGTCTGAGGAGAGACAAGAAGCAGCTCAGGCCTCAAGCTAAAACTAATGGATGGAGTGGGGTATGGCTTGGGGATTTTATCCTAAACCACATTATCTCCTCCCTCTTACCTTGTTCCCCCCTATCCTAGTGCTGGCTTCAGTGACGAGACCTCAAAGCAGTCTATCTAGAAGATCAATCATTTTGTCATAAACATATCCGAACATACAGAAAAGATGAAAGACGTTTACAGTGACTACTGTATACCAACATTCACGTGTCAATCCCTGCTATATCACACATCCAGTTTCCCTTTGGCCCACCTCATCCATCCTTCTTGATTTTGTGCCCTCCAAAGCTTTGCAGGTGTCAGTTCATTTCTCCCATAAGCACATCCATATGCATCTTATTAACCATAGTCCAATGTTTGTGGCTCTTACAAAGAAAACTCTCAATATGACATGTCAGGTCTGGTAATTGGAGTGGAGGCGCCAGAATGGAGTTGGCTAGAACACCTGGACTACCAATTCTTCCCTTTTTAAAACCTAAAGCCCCATCTGTCCCCAATTTATATGCAATGGGTATATTCTATTTTTAGGTGGTTTCTAAAATCAGACTTAATATAGTGCCCTCTTAAAAAATAGTTCTATTGTGGCACCAGCCCCAGTCCTACTGGCACTGCAGCGCTCAGACCACCATTGCCAGCCACCTCGACCTTCGCTCAGGGCCGCCCTCTCCGGTGGATGACGGTGCATGCGGCCTGGGGCTTGGCCTGGCGCTGCTTCTGGCATTGGTGCTGGCGCTGGCTTGGCCTGGCGCTGCTTCTGGCATTGGTGCTGGCGCTGGGGACCCCATGAGCCAAGTCCACAGTGCACAAGGAGCGCAAGGAGTGTGTGGAGGGGCCACCCGAGGACAACCAGAGCTTCCAGTACGACCACGAGGCCTTCCTGAGCAACGAGGACTCCAAAACCTCTGATCAGTTGACATTGGGCAAAGGCCAGGAGAGACTGGAGAAGGTTGTGGATAGAATCAACAGTAATGGGGATGGCTTTATTACCAGGAGGAGCTGAGAAAGTGGATCAAATGGTGCAGAAGAAGTACATCTAACAACAGTGTTGCCAAAGTCTGGAAGGATTATGATTGAGACAAAGATGACAAAATATCCTGGGAAGAATACAAACGGGCCACGTATGGTTACTACCTACAAAACGGGGAAGAATTTCATGACAGTTCAGATAATCACACCTTTTAAAAAGATGCTGCCTCATGACAAGAGACAGTTCAAGGCCATAGACCTCAAGAGTGACGAGTCGGCCACTCAGGAGGAGTTCACTGCCTTCCTCCATCCTGAGGAGTTTGCGCATATGAAGGAGATTGTGATTTTTGGAAACTCTGGAAGACACTGACAAGAACGAGGATGGCTTCGTGGATCAGGGTAAGTACATTGCTCATATGTTTTCACGTGAGGACAATGGCCCAGAGCCAGACTGGGTTTTATCCAAATGGGAGCAGTTTAATGAATTCATATATCTGACCAAGGAGGGAAAGTTGGACAAAGATGAGAGTCGTCACTGATCCTCCTTTAAGATTAGGACCACACGCAGGTGGAGGCCAGGCACTTGGTAACGGATGAGAAGCTAACAAAAGAGGGTATCTTGGAGAACTGGAACATGTTGGAAGCCAAACTACTAATTATGGGGAAGATCTCACAAGAAATAATGATAAACTTTGACCGACACATGTGTTACTGTTCTCGGCCTTCTTGTCTTGAATGGTTGTCTCATTTACACAAACTGTGTCTCCAGAGCAAAACAAAAACCAACTTTATTGCCTCAGATTGGGGGTTAAAAATGTGCTTTCCTCTCCATATTTACCAGAAATAGTCATCACCATTTCTGCAGTGAGATTTCTGGCAGAATACATAGACACCTCAATAAACTGCTACTTTCTATGATGATGCATTGCTACAACGTGACTTTTTGAGTTTTTCTCATTAAGTTGAAACTTCAAAACACTGAAACTTGAAAATGGTTTGTTTTTTAGATGCTAGCTGGGTGGGTATGGAGCAGGAGAAGGCAGCATATGACATTTTAATTGCCAGTTTTCTTCTTTAAATGTTTGCCACTATTCAGTAGTTGGTGAGGGAAAATTCTGGTTTTGTAGGCAGGATTATTTCTGAGCAAGTCTGATGCTTTGGATTCTTCCATTTTTGAAGTTGGCCTCTGAGCTGTTACTGTAAATTATATTAAAACCTCTGGATGTTCCCATATAGACCTGTTAATGTGCACAGTGAGGCTGCATCTCTGGGTTTTTTGTTTTGTTTAGTTCTTTACAAATAGAAGCAATCAAGAGCGAGCCTGGGGGATCCCAGGGGAGCAGACACCTTGTGAAATGGGGAACACAGACCATCCCAGTATCTGTGCCCATTACATCATAGAGAATGGACAAGGGGAATGTTCCAAGCTAATGAGTGATGTAAAAAACACTTGTTGTGTTGTTATGTGCCATCAAGTCGCTTGTGACTCATAGCAACCCTATGTACAAGAGCTCTAAATGTTCTTCTATCCTGTGCCAACCTAGCCATCTCAAACGCACTTATCCCCACCGCTCCAGCCACAGAACCGATTAGCAGATTGAAAATGTCACCTTTTAAGTAAAAAGCCTGAATAAGACTAACAAGAAAAAGACTGATAAACCAATTACAAAATGGGCACAAGGCATGGAAAGAATTTCCACAGAGGAAGATATTCGAATGGCAAACAGACACATGAAGAAATGCTTCAAGTCATTGGCAATAAGAGAGATGCAAATCAAAACAACAATGAGGTACCATCTCACTCAAGTCATTGGCAATAAGAGAGATGCAAATCAAAACAACAATGAGGTACCATCTCACTCCAGTAAGGATGGCAAAGTTTAACAGAGCAGCAAGTAATAGAAGTTGGAGAGGATGTGGCAAGAAAAGAACTCTTACACGTTTTGGTGGGATTGTAAAATGATGCAACCATTCTGAAAGGCAGTTTGGCGCTTCCTCAAAAATTGAACATAGAAATTCCATATGACCTAGCTATTCCACTACTTGGAATATACCCTGAGAATATGAGAACTGAGGCACAAACTGAGATTTGTATACCAATGTTCACAGCAGCATAATTCAACATTGCAAGAACATGGAAACAGCCCAAATGTCCACCCACAAATGAATGGATTATGGTACATTCACACATAGAATATTATGCAGCACGCAGGAGCAAGAACTTTGTAAATTATTACCTAACTTGAGAGGGACTGGAGAGCACTATTCTGAGTGAACTAATTCAGTCCCACAAGGATAAATCTTGTATAAGACCGTTATTGTAGAATGACTATAAGCATACAGGAGGGGTAGGAGAGGCTGGAAGCAGAGGGATGTGGATGTACAGGGGGAAGAGGGGAGTAATCATTGGATTGTACAATTTGATGGCTGGGGTGGGGTGAGGGAAATTGAAAGAATTTGTTCGAATTTGTGTTAGAATTTTGTAAATAAACTAGTGGAAAAAAATAAAATTTAAAAAATGTTTTAAAAAAATAACAACAACAAAAACAAAAGGATAAATATTGCACAATGCTACTGTTGTAAAGCAGGACTGACATTGGGGTTGAGGGGAAACGAAGAAAAGAGGGGATAAATGTATAGTGCATTGAAACAGATGAGGGATATTATTAGATATTATTGACATGACAAGAGTGAGAATGAAATCTGCATAGTGAAGTGGACTGGAGTTGGGTGGGGGATTTTATAACAATGACAGAATTTTTTCTTTTCAAAGAGTAAAGTTAACTGGGGGAGAGGTCTGCAGGGAAGAAAGTGTGCAACAATGAATGAATGGAAATCCAAAGTCTCTGTAAACTTTCACTAAAATAAAATAA
>NW_006399883.1:5235327-5238135 GCF_000299155.1 Elephantulus edwardii
ATAAATTGCAAAGACTGTGGCATGGATCAGGTGCACCTTAGTTTCTAGACTGACATCATTACTCTTTAGCACTTTGGAGAGGTCCCTGACAGCAGATTTCCCCAACACAATTTGTCTTTTGATTCCACACTGTTGGTGCCAAGAATGTTGATTGTGGAGCTGAGCAAGCTGAAATTGTTAACAATCTCAACCTCTTCTCCATCTATCCTGGTGCTGCCATTTGGCCCAGTGGGTGGGAATCTCTGTCTTCTTGATGTTGCGCTTCAATCCACATTGCAGATTGCAGTCCTTGTTCTTCTGAAGCAAATGCTTCAGGTCAATCTCAGTTTCAGCAAGCACAGTTGTGTCATCTGCATACCACAGGTTATTGATGAGTCTTCCTCCAATCCTGACACCACATTCCTCCTCATAAAGTTCAGCCTCCCAAATGTATCTGTTCCACATACAGGTTGAAGAAGCATGGAGACAGGGCCCAACCAATTACTGCTATATGAAATAATGGAGATAAAATCTCACAGATATGTTGAGTAGATGGAGCCAGACACACCAGAGTTAATACAATATATTTTTAATTATAAAATAGGCAACATTAATGTCTCAAAAAATAGAACAACAGTTACTTCCAAGACAACTGGGCATTTCAGAGGTGATTTGTGAGTATATACACTTATCAAAATTAACAGTATGTACACTTAAGATTTAGTTCACATTTATATAATTTATGATAGAAGCAAACCTCTGTGTAATTATCATTTGCAAGAGGACTTTGCCCTTTACACAGTGATTCTCCCTCAAAGACTGGTATGTGTCTACGCTCACCCTGCACAACTCCTCTTCCCATGGAGAGGTTTGACTGGGTTTGCAATGCTCATGGGGGATGATATACAAAGAGAAGACAAATCATAAGTCAGATCCCAACAATTCAGACTTCAAGGATTATAAAGATGGCTAAATACTTATCAGGGAAACAAATTCTTTTTCTAAAAATATGATTTTTCTTAAAATTGAGAAGATGTAAATACCAACTTTACCTATTGCCCAAATTTATTGAGAATATTAAGTGAAATCTACAATTCAGCTTATATGTGCATTTCGAAAAATCTAGGCTTTTTTTTTCTACAGCAAAAATAAAGTCCGTAGTGGGCAATACTAGAGGAAAGCATTGGATCCTAGGTCACTGGCCGGGGCCTTTACAAGTCCCCTCGTGGAGTCCCCTCCTTTCTAGATCAAGCTCCGAGACCGGAAGTAGAAGTGCCGGCCTCCTGGCCGGAAGCCATGTTTGTCACACGCGTGCTGCAGGCTTCGTAGGGGGCATCCGGGCTGGTCCAGAACTCGGCGAAGGCCGAGAACAGCCGGGCTTGCGGAGTTCCACCAGCTCGTCTGCGCAGTTCCAGCCTCTCCGCGTGCCCAGCCTGCGAGAGCGAGAGCCTTTCCCAGGCGGGGCCTAGACCCAGCAGGTGCACAGCGAAACTTCCCTCAGCGAGGCCCTGCAGGTGCACCAGGCAGGGCAAGCTTCCCCCCCCCCCGGGGCGGCCGTGCCTGCTGAAGGCTGAGTTTAGCCCCTGCAGGAGTGCCAGGCACGGTGAGTCTTCCACCAGCACGGCTGTGCTTGCTGCAGGCTTAGCCCAGGCCTTGCAGGTGCCCTCTGCAGTGTCCAGGCCCACCCCACTGCCTTGGACTGTGTCCACATTCAGTGTCCGCGTATTTGAACTAGACCTGAGTCTGAGTTCTTGAACAGGTAAAATCTTGTAAATCTTCGTTAAACACCAGTGCGGTTCTCAAAACAGCAGCATCAGCATCACCCGGGAGTTTGTGGTACTGCAGGCAAGGGCCCTCTGAAGCCAAGAAGTAAGTCTTGTTGCTATTGTGTGCTATCAGGGTAGAATCAACTCATAATTGACCCTCCAGGAGGCTTTCAGAGGCCGTTTAACCTCAAGGAAGAAGATGGCCCCTCTTTCTTTCCAGGAGCAGCTGGTGGATTAGAACTCTGTGCCTTTGGGCTGGTGGCATAGCTCCTTATCACTAGGCCACCAGAGTTCTCTTTAAAATAATGCCTAGATGAAGAATTAATCATAAATTGTGCAGAGAAATGAGTATATAAAACAAAAGGTACATGAATGAAACAATGTATATGAATGTGAACAAGCCATTTTATTGATGCTTTTAAAAAGGAAAGGAGTTGTAACTAACATGTGTATTAAGATCATATTTATCTCAATCTCAAGAGCAAAATGTTTAGTAAAATACACATTTTAAAGAATTTGACTATAGAGCAGAAATTTTAATGATGATAATGTGAAAAACTATGGCTAACCCTAATTTGTCTAAAGTACAAAGTGGCTGAACAAGTTAAATATAACAATGAGCAGTTTAATATATCTAATACCTCAGTGTGCATTCAGGGTCTTGCTGTGAGATTGGATACTGGAGATTCACAATTTCTGCTACCAAAGAAAGTTTCACCTTTCTTGATAGGTTGAAGACTTGTTGGAGGAAAACCCAGGTATAGGCCCAAACTTTACAGCAAATATTTGGAATGAAGGCCAAATGGGAGGCATGTGTAATGAAACTAATCAAGCAGAATTAAGCAGATCTTACAGGGTCAAGCACCCTGCCCTAAAGTACCTCAACATTTATGTTGTTGTTGTTATGTGCCGTCGAGTCGTTTCCGACTCATAGCGACCCTATGCACAACAGCCCTAAACCCCGCTCTATCCTGTGCCAACCGCACCGCCTCTGACACACCCATCCCGATTACCCCAGTCACCGAATCAATCCATCTCATAGAGGGTCTTCCCCTCCTGCGTT
>NW_006399883.1:5238760-5262577 GCF_000299155.1 Elephantulus edwardii
TGTTTGTTCTCCTAGCAGTCCATGGTATATTCAACACTCTTCTCCAGCACCACAGCTCAAAGGCATCAATTCTCCTTCTATCATCTCTAGTAATTGTCCAGCTTTCTGATGCATAGAAAGTAATTGCAAAGACCATGGCCCAGATCATGTGCATCTTAGTTTCCTCACAGACATCATTGCTCTTCAGTATTCTGGAGAGGTGCCTGACAGCAGATTTCTCCCAATGCAATTAATCTTTTGATTTTCTGGCTGTTGATACCAAGGGTGTTGATTGTGGAACCAAGTAACTGAAGCTGTTAACAATCTCAGTCTTTTCACCGTCTATTATGATGCTGCCAGTCGGCCCAGTGGTGAATATTTTTATTTTCTTGATGTTGAGCTTCAGACCTTATTAAAGGCTGCAGTCCTTGACCTTCTGCTAAGCACATCAGGTCCTCCTCAATTTCAGCAAGCAAGGTTGTGTCATCTGCATAACATAGGTGATGAGTCTTCCTCCAATCCTGATGCCACATTCCTCCTCATAGAACCCAGCCTTCTGGATGATCTATATATAGATTGAAAAGGTATGGAGATAGGACACTTCCCTGGTGTACACTCTTCTTAATTTTGAACCGTGCAGTGTTTCCTTGCTCTGTTCAGAGGACAGATCCAAGTATAGGTTTCGCATAAGCACAATCAAGTGGTCTGGAATTTCCATTTTCCTCAATGTTAGCCACAATTTGTTGTGATCAACAAAGTCAAAGGCCTTTCCATTGTCAATTAAACACAGACGTTTCTCTGGTACTCTCTGCCTTCAGCCAAGATCCATCTAATATTAGCTAAATATCCCTAATACCACGGCCTCTTCTAAACCCAACCTGCACATTTGAGTTCTCTGTTGATGTGCTGTTCCAGTCATATTTGGATAATTTTTAGCAGAATCTTGCTTGGATGTGACATTAGTAATATTTTTCAGTAATTTCCAACTCTGTCAGGTTACCTTTTTTTTGGAATGGGAACAAATATGGATCTCTTCCAGTCAGTTGGCCAGGTGGTTGTCTCAAGATTTCTTGGAACAATTTAAAGAGCACATCCAGGGCAGGATATGTTTGTTGAAATATGTCCATTGGTATGATATCAATTCCTGGGGCCTTGTTTTTGCCAGTTCTTCAGAGCAGCTTGATCTTCTTCCTTCATCACCACAGGCTCTTGCATATGTATATGAAATTCTTCTGTGTCAGTCAATTCCTTTTGGTACAGTGACTCTATACTCTTCCATCATTTTTAATGTTTCCTGAATCATTTCATGTTCTGCCCAAAGCATCCATGGGTATTGCAACTTGAAGCTTGAATTTGTTCTTTAGTTCCTTCAGCTTAAGAAATACCAAGTGAATTTAGCCCTTTTGATTTTCTGACTGCAGCTGTTTGTACACTTCATTATAATACTCTGTCTTTCTGCACTGCCTTTGAAATCTTCTGTTCAGTCCTTAATATCTTGATTTCCTCCCTTTGCTTTGGCTTCTTGGTGCTCTAGTGCAATATTCAGAGTCTCATCTGATACCCATCTTGGTCTTTTCTTCCTCTTCTGTCTTTGTAATGACCTTTTGCATTCTTCATGGGTGATATTCTTGATATCCCCCCACAGCTCCTCTTGTCTTCACTCATTAGTGTTCAAGGCCTCAGATATGTTCCTGAAATGGTTCTGAAATTCAAGGGGGATATATGCAAGGTCAAACTTTTGTTCCTGTGGATTTAATGTTCTTTAGCTTGAGCTTGAACTTGCATATGAGTAGTTGGTGGTCTGTTCCACAATCAGCACCTGGCCTCGTTTTCACAGCTGATAATGAGCTTCTCCAGCGATTCTTTCCACAGATGTAATCTATGATTCTATGCATACCATCAGGTGAAGTCCATGTGTATAGTTTGCATTTATGTTTCTTATAAAATGTATTTGCAATGAATAAGTCATTGAATGTACAGAATTATACAAAAATAAAGATTAGGCTGGTGAGTAAATAATGCAGTTAGTATCTGTGATACTACTAGACAATATGCTTCTTTTCCAGCCAAATATAGAGTATAATGGAAGTAGTATTTAATAGTAAATCTATAATTATAATGTAAAATCTACAATTTTGCATAGAACAAAGTATTTATTTTACAGAAAAGTATAGGTGCCAAAATATTAAGCTGTACTCTTTGGAAATCATCGCTAACTTAATGTCATGAGGGAATTCTAGTGGGCCTAGTGGTAAGACAGAGAACTACCAGAAATATAAGCTAGGTTTAGAAGAGGTTGTGGCCACCACATCCAGATAAAGGTAAATAACCCAATTAAAAAATGGGCACAGGATATGAACACTTCACCAAAGAAGACATTCAGATGGCCAAAAAGCACATGAGGAAATGTTCAAAATCCCTACCTCTAAGAGAGATGCAAATTAAAATAACTATGAGATATCATCTCACCCCAGTAAGACTAGCAAAATTTAACAGAACAGCAGGCAACAAATGCTGGCAAGGTTGTGGAGAGACTGGAACCCTTATTCACTGTTAGTGGGAGTGTAAAATGGTGCAACCACTGTGGAAGGTGGTGTGGCGCTTTCTCAAAAAGTTGCAAATAGAGATACCATTTGACCCAGCAATTTCACTCTTGGGAATAGATCCCAAAGAGACCATAACTGCCACCTAAGCATATATATGCACACCCATGTTTATTGCAGCTTTGTTCACAATAGCAAGGAGTTGGAAACAACCTAAGTGCCCATCAACAAACAAATGGATAGAGAAGCTGTGGTATATTCACACAATGGAATACTACACTGCATTGAAGAACAAGGAACTCATGTAATATTATTCAAAATGGGTGACCCTGGAGGACATTATGCTAAGTGAAATAACTCAGTCACAAAAGGACAAATGCTTCATGGTGCCACTGTTGTAGAACAGGACTGACCTTGGAGTTGGGGGGAGACTGAGAAAGATGGGTTCAATAATGTATACTGCATTGAAACAGATGAGGGAGAAAACTGTTTAAAAGGGATATGTGATTAGGTATTTTTGTCATGACAGGAGTCCAGAGCAAAGGCTGCATAGTGGAGTGGACCTGAGGCAGGGTTTGTAAAACAATGAAAGAATTTTTCTTTTACTTTTCCAAGAGGGTAGTGTACTAGGGGGGAGGATTGGAAGGGGAGAAAAGTTCAACAATGAATGAGTGGGAATCCAAAGTTTCTGTAAATTTTCATTGAAATTAATAAAAAATAAAAAACAACCCCATAAGGCCAAACCAAAAAAAAAAAAAAATAAGAAGAAGATGACGACGAGGTCGTGGCACTAGAGACATTATTGCCAATGTCAGATGGATCTTGCCAGAAAGCAAAGAGGACCAGAGCATTTTTTCCTTTCTTTTAATGGAAACAATTTGAATTTTCCTATTCTGACAGGTTACCAGATTATACCAGCTCCAGTTTTCACTGGTTTTATCATAATGTAACAAAGTTGAACTTGGCTTTGTTGTTGTTGCTGCCATCAATAGTGGACAGTTGGATTGTGTCCAGTGTTTTTTGTTACTGTACTTGCTCTGTGACTATAATTACAAACTTCTAAGATGCAGGTAGTAAACATTTAGATAAAATCCTTCTATGCTTAAACAAATGAAAATGTTTTTCCTGTTATTTTAATAGAATTAACATTGTGTTGTGTACTTTCTAGTAGACCCATAGCTGACCCTCCAGGGGATTTTCAAAGGCTTAAATTGCCTCCGAGGAGACTGCCCATCTTTCTCCCATGGAGCAGCTGGCAGATTTGAACCGCACAGCTTCAGGACTGCAGCACAGATTCTTATTTTATTAAGGCCACAAGAGCGCCTTAGAATTAACATATGAAAATTATATTTCCTTAAAATTTTAAATAATACATTAAACTTTCTATTGTTAATATATTGAAACAAGAAGTACATAAACTTTTCATGTAGTTAAAGTAACAGTGCTCTAAACCCTTCATAATAAATAGACCTAGATTACTTTTTAGGTAACCTCTCATCATAATGTCCTCTAATATCTCTAATACCATAATTCCTCTAATATCCTCTCCTTCCTGCCTGGAGAATGTTACTGTCTATTTTAGAAGTTTATTATGATCATTATGATTGCTTTTATTATAACTTTATCCTCAAAGTCTTTATATGTAAATGCTTTATTATTTAGTCTCACCTCTTTTGCACTTTCTGTATATTCAGTTATCACCCTGTCTAGGTTCTTTGGTGACTTTCTTTTTGAGGAATCTTTCGCGGTCCACACATTAGTGTCTTCGTTTGCCTGTGTTCCCATCAGTGCCCACTGTATGAACTGGCTGCCATTAACCTACCCATCATGTAGATTACTGGATTTAGGTGGTTCAGCTGCAATTTTTGCTCTTGTGAATATTGCCACTTTTTTTCTGTTCATTTTCTTTTCAGGCTCTAAGTGCTTTTCCTTAGTAACACTGCAGTTTGGGTAAAATCACTGCATTGTAAGTCATAGCCATGTTCATATTTACGAGGAAATGCTGATGCACATTACAAATTTTTCCTCCCACAAATATGTATATGTATTTTATTTGTTCCATCTGCCTGCCAACCATACAAATTAACCTGATTAATAAAATTTTGTTCTTTTAAAGACTATACAACTGTATCTTACATTGTTTTTACTAAGCAACAACCTTATTCTACTTCACCACTGATAAGTCTGAGCAAATTTGCCCACTATTTATATATCTATGACATCAGGAAGACAAAGATTCTCACTCACCTCTGGGCCAATTGACAGCACCATGATAGATGGAGAAGAGACTGAGATTGTTAATAATTACAGCTTGCTTGGCTCCACAACTCTTACCACCACCAGCCAGGAAATCAAAAGACAACTTGCACTAGGAAAATCTGCTGTCAGGGATTTCTCCAGAGTGCTGAAAAGCAACGCTATCAATGTAGAGACCAAGGTGTGCCTAATTCAGGCCATGGTCTTCACAATTACTTTTTATGCATCAGAGAGCTGGACAATGACTAAAGATGACAGAAGAAGAATAGAAGCCTTCGAGTTGTGGTGCTTGGGAAGCATCTTGAACATAACAAGGTCTGCCAAGAAAACAAATAATTCTGTCTTGGAGAGGGTGAAATCAAGTTTCTCCTTGGAGGCTAGGATTTTGAAGCTTCATCTCACATACTTTGGACACATGGCCAGGAGAGACCAGTCCTTGGAGAAGGACATCATGCTTGGAAGAGTGGAGGGACAGCACATGAGAGGAAGACCCTGGATGAGATGGATTGATACAGTAACTATGGCAATAGAGGTTGTGTTGGAATTAGCCTGATTCAGAACAGGGCAGGATTCAGAGCTGCTATACTGAAGGTTGCTATGGATTGCACTCGACAGCACATAACAACCACAACAACATGATTTATTAGCAAGCTCTGGTGGCCGAGTGCTAAGAAACTGCGCTGCAATCCCAAAGTCATGTGGTTCAAATGGATTAGCTGCTCCGCAGTAGAAAGGTGGGCAATCTCCTTCTGTTCAATTTGCTGCCTCTGAAATCCTGCCAGAGGGTCCACTATGAGTTGGTTCTAACTCAGAGGCACACAATCACAACAACATGACTTAATAATAGAAATTCCTATGATGGTTTCTACCACTTATCTGCCAATCTGACATTCTATGGTGATTTGTGTGTTGCTGTGGTACTGAAATCCAGACTGCTAGTGTTTCAAGATCACCAGCAAGATCACCCAGGGAGAACAGCTTCTAGCAGAGCTTCTGGAAGGAAAGAATAATCTGCTTCTGGGAAAAACAAGTCTGTGAAAACCTTACACATAGCAATGGAACATTGCCTGCCCTAGTGCCAAGGGACGAGCACCTCAGGCTGGAAGACATGCAATTTGTGAGGCAGAGCTGGTGGAGCAAAGCCTACAGGGCCTTCATTTACTGCCAGGACATAACTCAAAATAAGAGGGAACATCGGCAAAGCTTGCACTAATATTCAGAACGAGAAATTATCTGGGCATGGATCAGGAACATGAAATCTACCTCCAAATGTAGAGGGGACTACAGGAGAAAAATGAGCCATCAGCTGCCGCTATGAGTTATGGCTTCAGACCAGATGGAGGGTCTCTGGAAGTTTGAACCAACCCAACATCAGTGAGCCTGAATGTGATAGAGGGGCCTTGGACACCAAATAATATATGGATGTCAGCTCCAGGATAGTTATGCAGGCCTTTTTAAAGGGCTTACTTAAAAATTAAACCCTAAGTGGCGGCAGAGCAAATGCAAGTCTCTGTACAAGGGGTTTGTGGCCTGGGTGACCCTGTGACAGTGCCCCAGACCTCCAAGGCCAATGCAGGAAGAATTACATAAAAGTGACTTAGCGAGCTAAAGCAAGCCAACAGCACCCAAGAGCCTAGCATATTAAGTTCCACTAAATCCCATTTACCTACAGTTTGTGCCAATGAGACCCACTCTTACAATCTGGCTCACACAGACCCCTTCCATAAGGACTTTGAGGAGCCTGAAAGGAAACTTCACACTAGGTAGGAAGGGACACACAGCTTTGTTGCAGCTTGAAGTACAGACTATAGTAGCATTATACAGCAAACATATCTTAGGGAGCTCTGGTGGCCTAGTGGCAAGAAGCTGCACTGCAACCCCAGAGGTATGTGGTTTGAATCTACCAGATGCTCTGCTGGAGAAGGAGGGGCAATCTCCTCCTGTACCAGTCAGATCCGATTTGATGGTACACATACAGGAAATAATAAAATTTAAAAAAGAAAAAATATCTTTATACCCAGAAAGACTAAGATCCAGCGAAAACCCACACCATCTTGAGGTTAAGGAGGAAAACCAGGCAACCACAGCAGAATATCCTTTGTGAGGGTCTAGTGCATCTATCTGCTCCTTATGTAGCCTAACAAATCAGTAATGTTCTAGTGGTAGTTTGCTATATAGACACAATATTCAGTCTTCACTTTAGCACATATCCCACCTTGAGTGACTTTAGATTGTCCAGAGCCATTTAATAGTTTCAAGCTTTCCCTGAAACTGTTTAGGGCCTATGAAGTAATAATGGTATTAGCTTCAGTTTATCCCACCACCTTGGTCTATAGACCAAGGGAAAGCACAAAACTGTTAAAAAGTAATCATACCAGTGGAAAACACTGAACTTTAACCTCTTTTACACCTATGAAAACACTGATAATTTAATAAAAAATATATTGTTGTTGTTATGTACTATCAAGTCACCTGCAATTCATAGTGACCCCATATACAACAGCTTTGAACTCTGCCCTATCCTGAGCCAGTCTCACTGACTCCAACACACCTAACCTCATTATCCCAGTTACTATGTCAATCCATCGCATCTGGGGTCTTCCTCTTCCGCACTATCCCTTCACCCTTTCAAGCATGATGCCCTTCTTCCTAATTTTGAACCATGCAGTGTTTCCTTGCTCTGTTCTGAGGACTGCTTCCTGGTTTAAGTATGGATTTCACTTGAGCACAATCAAGTGTCCTGGGATTCCCATTCTTCTCAAGGTTAGCCAAAATTTAATTAATACACAGTCAAATGCCTTTGTACAGTCAATAAAACAGCGATAGACATTCCTCTGGTATTCTCTGCTTTTGGCCAGGAACCTTCTGATATTGATGATAATGTCTCTAGTGCCATGGCTTCTTCTAAAACCCAACTTATATTGCTGGTAGTTCTTTGTTGATGTACTACTGTTCCAGTTGTTTTTGGATAATCTTCAGCCAGGACTTGGCTTTGTGTTATATTAGTGGTGTCGTTCTATAACTTTCATACCATCAGGTCACCATTTGTTTTTTTAATAGGAATAAATATGCATCTCTTCCAGTTAGTTGGCTAGGTCGCTGTCCTCCAGATTTCTTGGCACAACCTGATGAACTTGTCCACAACAGCATCTGTTTGTTGAAATATGTCAATTGGTATTCCATCAATTCTTGGGGCCTTGTTTTTTTGTCAATTCCTTCAGCGCAGCTTGAACTTCCTTCTTTATCAGCATTGCCTCTTGATCATATGTTGTTTCTTTTAATTTTTCTGTGTCAGCCAATTCTTTTTGATACAGTGGCTCAGTATACTCCTTCCATCTTCTTTTGATGCTTCATAGATCATCCATTATTCTGCCCCTAGATCCTTAAGTATTGCAATTCAAAGCTTGAATTTGTTCTTTAGTTCCTTAAGCTTAAAAATACAGAAGAGTTTTACATTTTAAATGTTAATCCATTTTACTTCATAAGAATCACTTTGAAAAATTTAATGTTTTTTATTATTTTAAATAAAATTAGCTTTATTTTAAAAAAAGGAAATGCCATTGAGTTTGGCCTTTCTGATTTTCCTACTAAATCTTTTTACACATATAATTATAATACTTTGCTTCATCTTCCAGAGCTGCCCTTTGAAATCTTCTGTTCAGCTCCTTAAGTCCCTGATTTCTTCCCTTTATCAGTGAATTATTCATCAGTCTTTTTTCCATCTTATGGATAAATATTAAAAACATCTATAAAATAAAATCTTCCAAATAGTTCATTATTTCTTTTCAAATTTATGACTTATAAGTATTATAAACCAGGGCAAATAAAGATTATTTCTTAGAAAGACTTCTGCAACTTTTACACAGCATATGTTGGGGGGGTTATTGTTGTTTTTCATGAAAAAGTTTAATTATTGATTTTTAACAAAAGTTTACAGAACGTTTGGGGTTTTATTCATTTATTGTTGCACATTTTCCTCCCCCCTCCTCCTCTTCTTCCTCTCCTCTCTCTCGCCCCTCCCCCAGTCCACTTTGCAATACCCCTCTTATTCCAGATTGTTCTCATATATATAATGCCTAATCATATTTATTTTGGATAGTTCTTCACTTCATCTGATCTAATGCAGTGCTCATTATATATCGTCTCTTTTCCTAGTTTCTCCCAACCTCCATATGAGTCTTGTTTTATAACAATGGTGTAATGCAGTATTTATCCTTTTGTGACTGAGATGAGATATTTCATTTAGCATAATGTTCTCCAGACTCCTCCATTTTGCATAATGTTTTACAGATTTTGTTTTCCATGCTGCATATTATTCCATTCTATGGATGCATCATAGTCATTCTATCCTTTTGTTTATTGGTGGGCACTTGGTTTTGCTTCCATCTCTTTGCTATTGTGAATAATGTAGCAATAAACATGGGTGTACATACATCTGTTTGAGTTGCAGCTCTGGTTTCTTTACAGTATATTCCCAGTAGTGGAATTTCTGGGCCAAATGACATCTTTATTTTCAACTTTTTGAAGAAGTGGAATATGATTTTTTTTTTTAATTTTATAGTGGCTTATTTACAAAGTTCATATACATTGTTTGTCACAATGCCTCTTTCCCATTTTCTTCACCTCCCCCCTCCATCCATCAAATACTGTGACCCAATGATTAACCACCCCCACCCCTCACCCCTCACCCATCCTCAACCCTCTGCTTCCCCCCACCCTCCTTGGATCCTCATACTTGTTGTGCAATAATGGTCTTATACAATATTTACCCTTATGGCACTGAGATACTTCACTTAGTATAATGTTCTCCAATCCCATCCAAGTTAGGTAGTGATTTACAAAGTCATTGCTCCTGCATGCTGCATAGTATTCCATCATGTGAATGTACCATAATTTTCAATCCATCATATTGTGCTTGGACATTTGAGCTGTTTCCTTGTTCTTGAGATGGTGAATAACGGAGCTTTTCAGTGTACAGGTCTCCATTTGTACCTCAGTTCTCACTTTCTCAGAGTATATTCCAAGCAATGGAATTACTGCATATATGGAATTTCTAAGTTCAGCTTCTTTGAGGAAACGTCAAACTGCCTTCCAGAATGGTTGTACCATTTTACAATCCCACCAATAATGTATCTTCCTATCTGTCCACATCCTCTCCAACATTTATTATTTGCTGTCCTGTTAAATTATGCAACTGCTACTGGAGATGGCATTACATTGTGGTTTTGATTTGCATCTCTCTTATTGCTAGTAATTTTGAGCATTTCTTCAGGTGTCTTTTAGCCATCCAAATATGTTCCTCTGTGAAAGTCTTTCCATGTCTTTTGCCCATTTTGTAATTGTGTGATCAGTCTTTTTCTTATGGAGGCTCTGTAGGATTCTGTAAACTTTTGATATGAGACCCTTGTCTGAAATGGGACTGTCAAATGTTTGTTCCCAATCAGTAGGTTTTCTTTTCACACTGTTGGAAAATTTTTTTATGCACACAGGATTTTAGTCTTTAGAAGATCCCATTTATCAATTTTATCCTATCCAGATTGAGCATTTTTTGGTTGTATTTGGCAGTCTATTTATACCATAGACTAGGCCTTCTAAGCTTGATTCCAGTTGTCTCTGATGAACTTTATGATTTTAAGCTTTACTCACAGATCTCTGATCCATCTTGAGTTGATTTTTGTGTATGGTGTGAAGTGTGGATCCTGTTTCAGCTTTCTGCACATAGCAGTCTAGTTTTTCCGGCACCATTTGTTGAAGAGGTTGTCATTTCCCCATTTGATAGGTTTTATTTCCTTGTCGAATATATAGTTGACCATAGATAGCTGGCTTCTATTTGTGGGTTCTCAATTCTGTTCCATTGGTCTGTATGCCTGCCATTGTACCAGTACCATGCTGTTTTGGTTACTACCACTGTGTAGTAGGTTTTGAGGTCAGGGAGTCCTATGCCTCCCACTTCATTTTTGTTTTTCAGAAGTGCTTTGCTTATTCAGGTCTCTTATCTCTCCAAATAAACTTGCAAATTTATTTCAATCTCTTTGATAAATGAATTTTGTCTCTGAAGTGGGATTGTGCTGAACATGTAGATTGCTTTTGGTAGGATTGTTATTTTTACAATATTGAGTCTTCCTATCCATGAACAAGGAACATTTTCTCATTTCTTTAGGTCTTTTATTCTGTCTTGCAGAAATGTTCTGTAGTTTTCTTTGTACAGATCTTTTGTGTCTCTAGTTAGGTTCACTCCCAAGTATCTCAGTTTTTTGGCTATTGTAAATGGTATTGCTTTCTTAGATTCCTTTCCTGAGTTCTCTTGGCACTATAGAGGCATCCCACTAATTTTTGGATATTGATCTTATTTCCTGCCACTCTACTAAATTGGCCTACTATCTCTAATCTTTTTTGTTGTTAAATCCTTGTGGTTTTCTGTGTACACTATTATATTGTCAGCATATAGAGACAGTTTAACCATCTCTTAAGTCAATTTGGATGCCTTTTTATTTCCTTCTCTTGTGGTATTGCCCTAGCAAGCACTTCCAGTCCGATATTGAAAAGAAGTGGTGACAATGGGCATCCTTGTCTGGTCCCTGATCACAAAGAAATTGCTTTTAGTCTTTCTCCGTTGAGAACGATATTGGCTCTTGGTTTTGCATATGTATTTTTCACTATGTTGAGGAAATTTCCCTTCTATTCCAATTTCACTGAGTATCTTAATCAGAAAGGGGTGTTGGATTTTGTCAAATGCTTTTTCTGTATCAATTACTAAGATCATATGGTTCTTATTGTGTGCTTTGTTAATGTGGTGAATTACGTTGATTGTTTTGCTTATGTTGAACCATCCTTGCGCACCTGTAATGAATCCCACTTGGTCATGATAAATTGTGAGGGCGGGTTTATGTGCTTTTGGATTCTGTTAAGGATTTTTGCATCTATATTCATGAGAGATATTTGTCAGTAGTATTCTTTCTTGGTAATATCTTTGCCTGGTTTTGGTATTAGGGTTATGCTTGATTCACAGAATGATTTTGGAAGTGTTCCTTTTCTTTCACTTCTTTAAAATAATTTAAGTAGAACTGGTGATAGATCCTCTCTGAATGTTTGGTAGGATTTAGCTATTAAGTCAATTGGCCCAGGACTTTTCTTATGGGGAATTCTTTTTACGACCAGTTTAATTTCTTTCTTAAAAAAATTTATACTGGTTTGTTTACAAAGTTCATATACATTATTTTTCACACAGCTCCTTTCCTATTTCCTTCACCTCCCTCCCTCCATTCATCAAATTATGTGACATTATGATTAACCACCCACCTACCACCTGCCATCCTCAAACATCTGCTTCCCCCTCCCCCATCTTGGATCCTCATACTCATTCTACAATAATGGTTTTATACAGTCTTTGTCCTTATGGAACTGAGTTAGTTTACTTAGCATAATGCTCTCCAGTCCCTCCCAAGTTAAGTTAGTGATTTAAAAAATTGTTGTTCCTGTGTGCTGCATAGTAGTTCATTGTGTGAATATACCATACTTTATCAATTCATTCGATTGTGGTTGGACATCTGGGCTGTTTCCATGTTCTTGCTATGGTGAATAACACTACTATGAACATTGGTGTACAAGTCTCCATTTGTGACACAGTTCTCATTCTCTCAAGGTATATTTCAAGTAATGGAATAGCTGGGTCATATGGAATTTTTATGTTCAGCTTTCTGAGGAAGTGCCAAAGTACCTTCCAGAATAGCTGTATCATTTTACAATCCCACCAACCATGTGAAAATGTTCTTCCTATTTTGCCACATCCTCTCCAACGTTTATTACTTGCTGTCCTATTAAAATTTGCCACTACTACTGGAGTGAGAGGGTGTTTCATGTGGTTTTGATTTGCATCTCTCTTATTGCCAGTAATTTTGAACATTTTTTCATGTGTCTGTCAGCCATCCAAATGTCAGCTTTTTCTTTTGTGATGGGTCCTTGTCAATCTGGTTAGGGCATAAATTTCAAAGAATTTTTCCATTTCCTCTAGGTTTTCAAATTTATCAGAGTATAGCCTTTCAGAGTATTCTGATATTATCAATTTAATGTCTCTGTTTCTGTTGTGATGTTACCTCTATCATTTCTTATTGAGTTATCTGTGTCTTCTCTTTTTTCTTTTATTGTTTGCCAGTGTCAATTTTATTGAGCCTTTAAAAAAAACAGCTTTTAGTTTTATTGATGGTTGCAATTGTTCTTTTGTTCTCCTGTTCATTATCTCATTGATTTCAGCTCTTGTCCTTATAATTTCTTTTCTTCTAGAGGCTATAGGAGTAGATTGTTATTGTTTCTCTATTTGATGAAGGTGTTGGGTTAGGTCATTGATTTTTTCTTCTTCCTTCCTTTTTTATGTTTGTGCCTATTGTTATGAACTGCCCCCTCAGGATTGCCTTAGCTGCATCCCAGAGGTTATGCTATATTGTATTTTCATTTGTTTCAAGGAATTCTTTTTAATTTTATTCTTTATTTCTTTTATAACCCAATCATGTTCTAGCAGAGTTATTTAGTTTCAAATGGGTGGTTTTGTAAGCTCTATCCTGCTATGGTTAATTTCTAGTTTTATGGCATTGTGTTCTGAGAAGATATTTTGTATTATTTCAATGTTTTTTAATTTGTTGAGGCTTGCTTGGTGTCCTAATATATGGTTGATTCTGGAGAACGTACCATGTGCACTTGAGAAGAAAATGAATTGAGTTTTAGTTGGGTGCAGTAGCCTGTATACATCCACAAGGTCAATTTGGCGGATTGTACAGTTTAGATCTTTTGTATTTTTATTGAGTGTGTTGAAGTCTCCTCCACTGTTGTGGTGCTATTTCTTTCTTTAACTTGTTACTCATTATTTTATGTATTTTGCAGATCTATCATTTGGTGCATAAATGTTGACCAAGGTTATGTCTTCTTGATCTATTGTGCCTTTAATCAGTACGTAATGCCCTTCCTTATCTTTTATGGTGGTTTTCATTCTGAAGTCTATTTTTTCAGAGATTAGTATTGCCACTCTTACTTTTTTGAGGTAGCCATATACTTGGTTACTTGGTGTTTTTTTGGTTTTTATGTTTGTGGTTTTTTTTTTTAGTCTGATTTTGAGTCTGTCTTTCCTTTTTTTTCATATGTGTCTCTTGTGGGTAATATATTGATGGGCTTTTTTTTTATGCATTCTGCTACTTTCCCCAAGTTTAATTGGTGCATTTAGTCCGTTCACATTAAGTGTTATTATTGTCAGGCCAGGTTTTACCGTTACAATTTTGTTGTGTTTCTTTTTGTGTTGTTTCTAGTTACTGTAGTCCATTGACTTTCCTTTGGTGCCCCCAAGTGAAGGATTTCACTTAAAATTGCTACTAGTTTTTGTCTTGTTTTCACAAATTCCTTAAGTTCCTTCTTTTTGGCAAAGGATGTGATTTCTTCTTATTTGATGGAGAGCTTTGTTGGGTATAGGATCCTGGCTGGAAATTGTTTACTTTCAACTTTCTGTATATGCTACCCCATTGTCTTCTAGCTTGCATGGTTTCTACTAAGAAATCAGAATTTAATCTAATAGCTTCTCCTTAGTAGGTGACTCTTTTTCTCATGCTGCTTTTTAGAATTCTTGATGCCTTTGAGCTGTGGTGCTGGAGAAGAATATTGAATGTACCATGGACTGCCAAGAAAACAAACAGATTCATCCTAGAGAGGGTTAAACCAGGCTACTCCTTGGAGGCAAGGATTCTGGGGTTTCGTCTGACATACTTTGGACATGTTGTAAGGAGAGACAGGTCCTTGGAGAGGGACATCGTGCTTGGGAGGGTGGAAGGACAGTGCAGGAGAGGAAGACCCTCTATGAGATGGATTGATTCAGTGACTGGGGTAATCGGGATGGGTGTGTCAGAGGCAGTGCAATTGGCACAGTAGATAGAGCAGGGTTTAGGGCTGTTGTACATAGGGTCACTATGAGTCGCAAATGACTTGATGGCACATAACAACAACAACATCCTTATCTTTTAATTTGGAGAATTTGACTATGAAATGTCTTGATGTTTTTCTTTTTAGGTCTAGTCTATTTGGTGTTTACTGTGCTTCTTGAATGTGGAGTTCTTAAAAACACCTGAGACGTTTTCTTGTATTTCTTCCACAATTTCTCAGTGATTTTCCTGTCACTCCTTTGTTCTGGAATTCCAATCACATGCATGCTGTTTCTTTTGATGTCACCCTACATGATTAAAGTTTTCTGATATTTCTTCTAGTGTGTTTCCAGTGAGGCTCTTGTGTTCCAGGTCACCAATTCTCTGTTCGCTGTCTTCAGTTCTACTTTTTTGTCCTATCAGCATGTTGGACCACTCTTGCTATTTTAGTCTTAATATTCTGGATTGAATTTTCATGCTTTTCTGTTCTTTCCAGTGGTGTGTTGGCAGTATCCTCTCTGCCTTGTGATGATTTTAAAAATTCTTGTACCTCTTTATCTAGACTATCAATTCTTTCTTCCATTTTTTGCATTTTCTTTCATAGCTGTTCACATTGCTCCTCATCAATATATTTCTTTTGGATCACTGTCTCTGGGGTATTTGCTCTCTTAATTGTTTCTTCCATAATGTACATCTTCTTCTGTACCTGTTCAAATAACTCCACATCAACATATTTCTTCTGGTTCTCTTTATAGGAGGTATTCAATGGGTCTGCTTTTTTAGGAGAAAGATTATTTGGACTGAGGCAGACTGCTGCTTTCTTGACATGTGTCTTTTCTTCATAGATGTTAGGTCATTCTAACTATGTAGTGACCTGGAGTATGGCAATGTTTTGTGAAGGGCCTGTATATTTGTGCTCGCCCAGACAGTGGTGATTCCCTCAGAGTACCTGAATGACAAACCAGGAAGCCTGTTGTTGTTCTTTACCAGAAATGGCATCTCTGCCTGGCTCAAGCTGTCCCGGTACCTTCTGTTTGTGCTTAAAGAGTCCTGCATGGTGTAGCTAGACAGTAGTTTTACCCCCAAAGTACTGTGGGCACTGTACGTGTGCCACATGCCTTCCTGCCATTATACAGCTTCGTTTTATTATCTTTCACATTCTGGTGTAACTAGACATTTTACTTTAAGACAAAGCTACTCTAATCTCTTCCTCTTTAAAATAACAGAATAAAACATTGTAGTACTAGTCTTTGCCTTCCTTTTGCTGTTAGCCCCCATTCAGTACAAACCTTGAACACATTTCCATATGTCTCCGATAGCTACCTAATTGGTTTGGACCTGAGGCTCTATGCTCTAAAGCATACCTTTTTGTTTAAGAAGGGGAGTTACCCACAGACTCAGTAATGGTTTCCATGGTAGATTTTTTTTTTTTAAATTCTGGAATTCTAAGAGAAGGAACCAAGAACTAAAGAATGAGACCTGAGCCTCTAGGATAGTAATGTAGATGTTTATTAATGGCTCACTTAGAAAGCAAAAGCCTGAGGGACAGGACAAACTTAAATCTCCCCAGACTCTAAGTGAGAGAACAGGAACTAAGAGCATAGCCATCATGTTCATCTGGAAACAACTCGTTTCCCTACACGAATGTACAAAGGATGAACCTAAGAAAATTGGAAGTTGTCAAAAACAAACTGGAACACATAAAAATTTATGTCTTAAAGCAGTCAGATATTGGCCATTTTTAATCAACTATGTAGTCTACTACAAATTACAAAGAGGAGTAGCATTCTATTCATAATAAAAAAATAACATCTCAAGGTTGATCCTGAAGTACAATACTGTCATTGATAGGATAATATCCATATACCTATAAGGACGACCAGCTTACACTACTATTATTCAAATTTACACACCAACTACTAATGCCAAAGATTAATAAACTGAAGATTTCCCCCAACTTCTGCAATTGTACTTGATTAAACCTATAATCAAGATGTACTGATAATTACTGAACAGAATACAACTGTTGTCAGTCAAATGGACTGGTTGTTTGTTGTTGTTATGTGCCATTGAGTCACTTGCAACTCATAGCGACCCTATGTACAAGAGCCCTAAACGCCGTTCTATCCTGTGCCAACCTCACTATCTCAGACACACTCATTCCCACCACTCCACTCACAGAATCGATCCATCTCATCGAGGGTCTTCCTCTCCTTCGCCGTCCCTCCACTCTCCCAAACATGATGTCCCTCTCCAAGAACCAGTCCCTCCTTGCAACATGCCCAAAGTATGTCAGATGAAGCTTCAGAATCCTTGACTCCAAGGAGCATTCTGGCTTCACCCTCTCCAGGACCAGTAGCTAGAAAATATTGCCTTAGTTATAAAAAAGGTTGCATGAAAGGACTTTGCAAATTTATCAACTTTTTTATTGCACATACCTTTCCCCACAAGGTTGAATAGTGACTATATACATGGACCTTGTCACATGAAATACATAGTAATTGAACTGACCCATCTGTGATAAAGGGATTATGGAAGAGTTCAGTATCATCAGAGTAAGATCAAAGGCAGACTAAAACAGACCATCAATTACTCACATGTAAATTCAAGTAGCTTCTAAATGAAATAAAAACAAGTCCACCAGAACTAAATACAACATTGAGTATTTTTCCTATCTGAATTTGGAGATTTTCTGAAGAATAGATTTGATGTAATAAGCACTAATAACAGTAAAACACCCAGTCATGGGATGACATAAAGGACATAATACATAAAGAAAGCCATAGCTTCTTATAAAGACAAGACAGAAAAGACCAAATGGAAGTAAAAAAAAAAGATGGTGAAACTTATTAAATGAAAATAACTAAGGAAGAAAGGAGAAGATGTAGTGAAGTACTATAAGAAAATATGCAACAATAAGGAGTTAGAAGTCCAAAAGGGACAAACACATTCAAGAGTTCTCAAATGGAAATAACTGAAGGAAAAAACTCCAAGCCTCAAGTTGTAATATATTGATAGTTTCTAAAGGCAAAATATTGATGCAAGAAGCATAAAAAAAATTGGAAGGAATATATGGAGTCACAGTACCAGAAAACATTGATAGCCTTTCAATATTTTCAGGAGATAGTATATAATCAAGAACCAATAGTGCTGAAGGAATACGCCAAGGCTTTACCGAATGCACCCAGGACCAAAACAGACAAACAAACAAACAAAAAAACAACTGCAGGACTTGATGGGATATTGTTTTAAGTGTTTCGCCAAATGAACACAAGGCTGGAAATTCTCACTTGTCTATGTCAAGAAAAATGGAAGACAGCTAGCTACTTGACCAACTAACTGGAGACTGTGTATGCCCATTTCAAAGAAGGGTGATCCAAAAGAATGCAGAAATTAGTGAGCAATATAATATTATTTATATCACATCAAAGGAACATTTTACTGAAAATAATTCAACAAAGAACTGCCAAAAATTCAAGCCAGATTCAGAAGAGAAATGAAATAAAGGATGTTTTTGCTGATGCCAGATAAATCTTAGCTGATACCACATAATACTAGAAACTTGTTTACCTGTGTTTTATTGACTACATAAGGGACTTCTACTGTATAGATAATAACAAATTATGGATAATATTGCAAATAATAGGACTTTCAGAACATTCCATTTTGCTCAAACAGACCTTGGATATAGACTAAGAGGTAGTCATTCATTTCAGGAGATCAAAAGGGAAATTATCAAGTTTATTTGAAGAGGAAAGAGACCCCAAATAAACAAAGCACTTCAGAAAAACAAAAATGGAGTGGGAGGCACAGGACTCCCTGGCCTCAAACCTACTATACAGTGGTAATAACCAAAACAGCATAGTACTGATACAATAACAGGCATATAGACCAATGGAACAGGATTGAGAACCCAGAAATAGACCCAGCTATCTCTGGTCTATCTTGATATTCGACAAGGAAATAAAACCTATTAAATGGGGAAATGACAACCTTTTCAACAAACGGTGTTGGCAAAACTGGACTGCTACATGCAGAAAGCTGAAACAGGATCCACATTTCACATCATACACAAAAATCAGCTCAAGGTGGATCAGAGACCTGGGAGTGAAGTCCAGAAACAAAGTCCGTCAGAGACTAACTGGAATCAAGCTTAGAAGGCCTAGTCTATGGTATAAGCAGACTGCCAAATACAACCAGAAATGCACAATCTACAAAGGATAAAATCAATGAATGGGACCTTCTAAAGATTAAATCTTTGTGTGTATCAAAAACATTTTCCAATCAATGAAAAGAAAACCTACTGACACCTACCTATCTATCACACAACTCTCTTGTTTTAATAACTACCTCTTTTTTTAAATGTCTTGGAATTTATGAAAATATACTGCTTGGAATATACCCCAAGAGAATGAGAACTGAGGCACAGAGACTTGTACACCAATGTCCATAGCAGTATTATTCACCATTGCAAGAACATGGAAACAGCCCAAATGTCCAACCACATTGAATGGATTGAGAAATTATGGTACATTCACACAATGGAACACTATGCAGCACACAGGGGCAATGGTTTTGTAAATTACTACCTAACTTAAGAGGGATTGGAGAGCATTATGCTAAGTAAACTAACTCAGTCCCAGAAGGACAAATGCAGTATAAGACCATTAATGTGGAACGAGTATGAGGAGCAAGGTGGAGGTGGAGGAATTAGGTGAAGCAGAGAGCTGAGGATGGACAGGGGGTGGGGTTAATCATAGGGTCATGTAATTTGATGGCGGGGGGGTGAAGGAAATAGGAAAGATCTGGTGTGAAAAACAATGCATACGTACTTTGTAAAAAAGCAGTATAAAAGAAATTTTTTTTTTTTTAAAAAAAAGAGGTAGTCATTCAAACAAAACAAGAGGGTACTGTGTGGTTTAAAATCAGGAAATGTACTTATCAGTGTGGCAGCTTTTCACCACAACTATTCCATCTATTTACTGTAAAGCACAATGTTGGGACTGACAGGATACTATCCATATGTATACAAGGAAGACCTGTTAAATATGACTGTTATTCAAATGTATGCACCAACAACTAAAGCCAAAGAGGAGATTGAGGATTAATGCCAACTTTTGCAGTCCAAGCTTGACCACACATGCAATCAAGATACATTAATAATTAACATTAGCTAAGAAGACAAAGATTCTCACCACTGGACCAGTTGGCAGCATCGGGATGGATGGTGAAGAGATTGAGATTGTTCACAGCTTTAGTTTGCTTGGCTCCACAGTCAACACTCTTGGCACCAGTAGCCAGGAAATTAAAAGACGTATTGCCATGGGAAAGTCTGCTGTTACTGATCTCTCCAAAGTACTGAAGAGCAATGGTGTCACTCTGGAGACTAAGGTGCATCTGATACATGCCATGGTCTTTGCTATCACTTGTTATGCATCAGAGAGTTAGACAATGGCTAAGGACGATAGAAGGGGAATTGCTGCCTTTGAGCTGTGGTGCTGGAGAAGAGTATTGAGTGTACTATGGACTGCTAGGAAAACAAACAGATTAATCCTGGAAAGGTTTAAATCAGGCAGCTCCTTGGAGGCAAGGATTCTGAGACTCCATCTAACATACTTGGACATGTTGTAAGGAGAGACTGGTCCTTGGAGAGGGACATCATGCTTGGGAGGGTGGAGGGACAGCACAGAAGGGGAAAGGCCCCCTATGAGGTGGATTGATTCAGTGACTGGGGTAATTGGGATGGGAATGTCAGAGACAGTATGATTGACACAGGACAGAGCAGAGTTTAGGGCTGTTATACATAGGGTCGCTATGAGTCACAAGCAACTCGGTGGCACATAACAACAACAACAACATAATATCTTTAGTACCTCAGCCTCTTCTAAACCCAACCTGCACATAGAAGAGGCCATGGCACCAGGGATATCATTGCTGATGTCAGATAGGTCCAGACTGAAAACAGAAAATACTAGAATAATATCTATTTGTTTTTTTATTGACTATGAAAAGGCATTTCACTGTGTGTATCATAAAAAATTATGGCTAAGATTGAGAAGAACGGGAATCCCAAAACACTTAATTCTGCTTATCGGAATTTTAAGATCAAGAAGCTGTTGTCTAAATGGAGCAAGGGAACAATGCATGGTTTAAAATCAAGAAAGGTGTGCATCAAGTTTATGTTTTTCTCCATCCCTATTCAATCTGTGTGCCGAGCAAAATAATTTGTGAAGATGGACTCAATGAAGTTATACAGATGATACAACCTTGCTTGCATAAAATGAGAACGTGAAACACTTGCTGCTGAAGATCAAGGACTACAGCCTTCAGAATGGATTACTATCAACATCAAGAAAGCACAAGTCCTCGCCATGAGATTAATAGTCAACATCATGATAGGTGGGTAAAGGAGTGAAGCTGTCAATAGTTTCATCTTGCTTAGATCAATAATCAACACCTTTGATACCAACAGTCAGACAGTCAGTCAATCAGTCAGTGGACTTGCTCAGTGTGATACATTACATTGTATTACATTGAGCAAGCCCACTGTCAGGGACCTCTCGTTACTTAAAAGCAAGGACTTATCATTACTTAAGAGCAATTATGTCAGTTTGAAGACTAAGGTGCATCTGATTCAGGCCATAATCTTTTCAACCACTTGCTATGCTAAAAAGCTGGACAATGAATATGGATAACAGAGAATTGATGCATTTGGGTTATGGTGCTGGACAAGAGTACTGAATCTATACCCCATAGACTGCCAAAAGAACAAACAGATATAGAGAGACTGCAACCAGAGTGCTCCTTGGAGGTAAGCATGATGAAGCTTCATCTCTCATATTTTGGACATGTTGCTAGTCGTGGCTATTCCTTGAAAAGGACATGTTTAAAAAGACTGTGGATCAGTGAAGGAGAGGGCGATCCCCATACTGAGATGGATTGACACAATGACTGCAGTAGTGGGTTAAAGTGTTTCAGAGATAAGGATGGCACAGGATAGGATAGGGTTCAGATCTGTTGGTCATAGGGTCTCTATGAGTCGTACTTGACTCAACAGCACCCAACAATAATAACAGTTTGGTCTATACCTAAGCAAAGGATCCAACTATGAAGAACTTTGCATCAGGATTAGAGAAAGACTCACTAAGAACTCACATTGTTCAAATGGCACATTATTTTTGGAAAGCAAAGAGGATTTGACATACTTATTACTGAAGATCAAAGACTATAGGCTTCAGTATGAATTGTCATCCAAAATAAAGAAAACAAACAAACCCTTTTCAACTAAGCAATAAGCAGAATTATGACAGATTGAGAGAAGACTAAAGATTTTAAGGATTTTGTTTGGATCAAAAAATCAATGCTCATAGAAGCAGTAGTCAAGAAATCAAATTATGTATTGTGTTGGGCAAGTATGTTGCAAAAGACATCTTTAAGCCATTAAAGAGCAAAGATGCTACTTGAGGCCTTGGGTTCCTTGGCCCAAGCCATAGTGTTTTCATTCACTTTAGTCACCCAAAGGCTACATTTCTCTGACAGTTAGAATCCACCAGAGGCTCCTCTGAAAGAAGATGGTCATTTTCCCCATATGTGATTAACAGCTTCAGAACCCCACTGGAAGGTCCGCTATGAGTCTGCTCCAACTTGATGGCAATGAGCCAGAATTTCTTAGGATAAGAAAGCTGGACAACAAATAAAGAATAACAAAGAAAGATTACTGCATTTGATTTAAGGTGGTGGAAAAGAATATTAACTAGTCCGTGGATTGCCAAAAGAACAAACACATCAGGTGAGAAATACAGGCAGCACGCTCCTCAGAATTAAGGATGGTGAGACTTCATCACACAGCTCTTGGACATACTATTAGGAGGGGCCAGTCCCTGGAGAAAAACATCATTCTTGGTGAAGTAGAAAGTCACTGAAAAAGAGGAAGACCCTCAATGGGTGGGACTAACTCAGTGGCTGCAACAGTGAGCTCAAACCTAACACCAGTTGTGAGGCTGGCTCAGGATGGGGCAGTATTTGGTTTATTGTACTTAAGGTCACTATGAGTCTGCACCATCTTAACAGCATCTTCAGCAGTAACAACAACGTGACTTATTAGGACCTCTTTATACAATTTCAGAATTTCCCTCCTAATCATTTACCTTCACAAATTTATAATGTTCTTTGAGGAATAGTTGTGAATTTTAGTATAATTGATTTGTCAGTCTCTTTCCTTATTTCCTAAATGATAATTTATTCTCCATTCTTATGTCCTGAGATTTGCTTATAAACCTGTTAGAGTACTAGAATTTTACTATTTAATTTTTTTAAATTATTTTTTGTGTGCATGTACCGTCAAATCAGATCTGACTGGTACAGCAGAGCATCTGGTGCTATTTCATATTTAAAACTACTTGGAATTCATTTTGCATTTCGACTACATGTTATTGTTGTTGTTGTTGAGCATCAAGTCGGAAATTACCCATAGCTGACATTCCAGTGGGAGACTGACCATCCTTCTCCCAAAGAGCAGCTGGTGGATTCAAACTATGTTGCAAAGCAGCTTTTTCCCACTCCAATCATTAGTTGACACTACTCCACATACTGAAATGTCTGTGCTTTCTTCCCCTGAGCTGCAGTGCTAGCTGTGTCTTTTTTGCAAAGCTGTGTACGTTTTTCTCATGGATCTCTTATGTATTCGTATACTCGAGGTTCTTATATGCCAAGTTCATAGTTGGCACAAACAGGTTGATGATTTGAAATCCAAGCTTTGTGTTCTGGCAGTCGGGAACTCGGGTGGTATAGTCTGTAGTGAGTTGTGTTGCTAATTCAAGGGCCACAATTCTCCACTGTCTCAACTGCAGTTTCCTTTTGTCATTTACAGCCTCTCAAATCCAAGAAAGAATTGTTGTTGTTGTTGTTATGTGCCATCGAATTGCTTGTGACTCATAGAGACCCTATATGTACAAGAGCACTAAACGCTGTTCTATCCTGTGCCAACCTCGCTGTCTCAAACACACCCATTCCCACCACTCCACTCACAGAATCAATCCATCTAATCGAGGGTCTTCCTCTCCTGCACCGACCCTCCACTCTCCCAAACATGATGTCCCTCTCCAAGGACCAGTCCCTCCTTGCAACATGCCCAAAGCATGTCA
>NW_006399883.1:5263317-5276770 GCF_000299155.1 Elephantulus edwardii
GTGGGTAATCCTGTCCACCGCAGAGGGAACTCGCTCGAGTTCGCGCGGAGCCTCCAGTCCGCGAGCCTGCCGCCACTGCGAGGCCCTGAGGTTCCTGAATTCTTACTGGGTGGGTGAAGATTCCACGTACAAGTTTTTTGAGGTTCTCCTCCTTGACCCATTCCATAAAGCGATCCCAAGCAATCCCGACACCCAGTGGATCACAAAGCCTGTCCACAAACATGGAAACCGCGCGCGCTGACATGGCTGGAGGCCGAGGGCCGCGGCCTGGCCCAGGGCCACAAGTTCCACCACTCCATTGGTGGTTCACGCCGTTCTGCGCCGCCTGGAGGAGGCGCAACCCCCCGCAGCTGCACCGTTATGGCTGAGAACGGGGTTGTAAAGTATGTCGCTAGTAAACCATTGACGTCGGGGGTGGGGAGGTGGGGGGGGGAAGTGTATAAGGATCCGAGGGATGAGGATATGCAGGGGGAGGGGAGTTTAATCATGGAGTTGTACAATTTGGTGGGATTGGTGGTGAGGGAAATTGGAAGAATCGTCCTCAAACCCAAGGTATTCAAATTTTATAATTAAACTAGTATGAAAAAATAACATTAAATTGAAAAACGGAGGGGGGGGAACCAAATCACTGAGTCGGAACCAACTTAATGGAGTAAATTGAGTAAATGAATTACAATAGTGAAAGATTCCATGCGAAAAATATTAAATGACCCAGAATGTACCAAAAAATGATGGAATACAGAGAATCACTGTATCAAAAAGAACTGGCCAATGTTCAGTCATGTCTAAAAGTAGCACATGATCAAAGAACCGATGGTTCTGAAAGAAGTCCAAGCTGCATCGAAGGCACTGTGGAACGCAGTCTAAGGCGCTTGACAGGATGCCTATTAAAACATTGTAACAAGTGGTTGCAGCACTGCACATGCCCACTCTTCTATGCCAAGAAATTCTGAAGACCTCTACCTGGCTGGCTGACTGGAAAAGAATTGTATTTGTGCCCATTTCAAAAGAAAGGTAGCTCTCTAGAATGCAAACATCATAAAACCATTCCATTAATAACACATGCATGTAAAATATTGCCAAAGATAATTTAAAAATGGCTGGAGCAGTACAGTGATAGAGAACCACCAGAAAGTAACACTGGATTCAGAAGCAGCCGTAGAACTAGGAATCTCATTGCTGATATTAGATAAACCTTGGCTAAAAGCAGAAAATACCAAAAAGGTGTTTGTTGTTGCAGTTAGGTACTGGCAAGTTGACTACGTAACCCAATGAGCAACAAATCTAAATCTTACCAATCTCCACTATGCTTAAGCCCACTGTTGTAGTATCTGTATCAGTCACACTGAAAGTCTGCCTTTCTTTCTTTCTCTGGCCATCTGCCTTTTCTAGCATCAAGGTTTTTTTTCTAAGTGCGGGACCCTCCTGACAGCATGTCCGAAGTATGTGAGTTGTTGTTTCACTGTCCTTGTCTCTAAGGAACACCTTGATTGAATTTCCTCTGAGACAGATTTGGTTTTTCCTGTTGGCAGTCCATGGGATAGTAAGTCCTCTTCATCAGCACCACAATTCAAAGGCACTAATTTTTCTTTGGTTTTCCTTATCTTTCAGATGCATTGGGTGAAAGTTTTACTCTATTCAAGTCATTAAGGTAGATTCTACTTTGAGGAGACAACTCATCCCCACCTTTGAGTTCCTTCCAACCTGTTCATCTTCCAGCACTATGCTCAGCAGCAGTCTAATGCCATCCAGAGGCTTTCCTAGGGTCTGTCGTTTCAGCAGTCGATGGCCTGTCTTGCTTCTTAGTCCATCTTCATCATGAAACTCTACTGACATTAATCTACCATGAGTTGTTTGAAATACTGGCGGAATCGCTTCCAGAATCACAGCAACATTTAAGCCAGCACAGTATGGCAAACTGACAGACAAGTGACAGATTTACTGAGTAAATGTAGGATATTATGAGCTGTTCTGAGCTTTCTCTTTTTTTTTTTTTAAGTGAAAGGTGTGTTTCTTAGCAGTATCTCTTTCTCTTATTGATAGATTTTTACATTAATCCTGCCTCTTTCTATTCAGATTTGATCAAAGATATTTTCCTCTGCTGGTGGGACACACAGTGGAAAATAAGAAACAGTGTTCAGAATCCAGCTTCCAGTGGAGCCCCAGCCTTTCTACTAGTTATCCAGTTCCACACATTCCTCAACTCAACCTAGAAGCCAAAAGATCCAAACAATTCATCAGGCAACTTGTGCACAATGAGTGGAGAGCTGAGCCTGGTAACTACCGTGGCACTGCCAGCCTGTGTGATGCTTAAGATCTTCTCGTTCCTTTGTATTTCAGAAAGGATCCGAGTTTCCAGGTATGGACCAAAGTCTGGGGGAAGGGGTATTCACACTACTCTGGCAAGAACAAACACATCTGAGCTCAGAAATGAGACAAGTATTTGAGAAATTTACTGAGAGAACCTAATTCAATTACTGAACTCAGGGCAGAGTAAGGCCAAGACACTCAGCCACTTTGTAAGACATGTGTCCATAAAGAGGGATAAGGATTCATCAGTTAAATCTTGTTGTTATGTACTGTTGAGTCAGAAGTGACTCATAGCTGACCCTCTAGTAGGTTTTTAGGGGCTGTAAACGGAATGGGAGGAGATTGCCCATCTTTCTACCATGGAGCAGTGTGCCTTTGGGTTGGCAGCACAAGCACAACACCTTGTCCACTAGGCCACCAGAATGCCTCTGGTCAATTTTCAAGATTGTTCATTTCCTTCCCCCTACAGAGTTTGTAAGCGTTGGAAGATGCTTATTGAGGATTTTACACTATGGAAACATGTGGACCTGACCCCTTTAAAGGTGCATATGGACTCCACTTGGGAATATTTGTGTTTCTGGGATGGCAGATCTATCATCAGCTGAGACTGCTTTTCTGGGAAGGGTTGTTTTAGATGGCTCAGTGCAACCTTTGGGATTAGTTAAGATGCCTAAATGGCATTCAGTTCAGGCCCTAACTTAGAAGGAAGGGAGATCATTTTAGGCCTTTAATCATCTTGCACGTTTGGCTGTTTCAGGTGGAAGTCCCTGTCGTGAGACATCTCTTTCAGAGATACCTGGGATCCAGGCTCCAGTCACTGAGTGTTGGAGGCTATTTGATCTGTGGTATAAACGGTTCTGAAATAATTCCAGCTTTAATTAAGGAAGTTGGGAGGAGGTGTCCCAACCTGACAAAACTAGAAGTACATGTTGCATTTCTGAATAACCTCCCAATCACCAAATTACCCCAGTCCTTGAAAAGTCTGGAACTGCACAATTGTGAAATTTCTAAATCATGGCTTCTCAAAGAAAGCAGCTTCCCCCCACTGCCATTCCTGCAGCACCTTACTCTGGACCGTGTTCCTGCCTTCAATGACAGGCAATTAAAGGCCTTGTCCAAACTGAAGGCTCTGTGTTCCCTGGAGCTAGTCGATATTCCTTCAATATCTGACAAAGGGCTCATGATGGCCCTTTCTGAAGTTGCTGCCCTCCACAGCCTGAAACTGGTAAACTGTTCCTTCTCAGCTGATGGGTTACTACAGGCAGTTGGTCAAAACCTTCAGACATTACAGAAGCTCATTATGAGTGTGAATGGGCTCACAGCCAAAGGATTATCTCTTTTACTAGAGATGGCTTCACTACAGCATTTGGAACTAAACGGTCTTCCGACTGCTCAAGATTTCCTCTCTACTCATATTCTCTCAGTCTTCCTCAAGATGCCCCAACTCCAAACCATCAAACTCCTGGATGTCCCCATCCCACACTTGGAGGATACCAAGACCCTTCTGCATAAAGTGATGCTCCACTGCATGGTCACTATCAGTTCCAGCCAAGAGTCATCCAAAGACTGGTGGAAATGATGCTATATAACTCAGACACCTTCTTGTGTCGTTTTCTTCCTTTTCCTTTGAACCAAATTAGTATGTCTCTGAAGTTCCTAAGATAGGAGCATTCTGAGAAGTTTAAAGACAAGACTCATCATAAACTGGCTCTTGAGCTAGACACGAAAACATAAAAGAGTTCCTTCAATTATATGTTATGTATGTGGTTGTGGTTTTTGAGGTCTTTTGCTAAGGCATGTGAGTTCTATACCTGCTGACTTCACAATGGGAAAATGCAGTTGGGTTGAGGTCATATGTTTTTAGACAAGTTTTCTGTATGTAATATTTTTTACAAATATATATTATGATTTTGAAACCATGCTGGTGTTGTTTGTTGTCAATTAGCCAATTTCAATCATAGCCACCTTAAGAAAAATGACGCGACACCCTGTCCTCAAAAATTAGTACCCTGTGTGAGACCACTGTTGTAGTCACTGTGTCAGTCTATCTCAGAATATTCCTCTTTTTTACCAACCTTGTACTTTACCAAGCATAAAGTCTTTCTCCAGAGACTGATAACTCCTGATGACTTGTCTAAAATAAGTGTGAGATCTTCCCAGCCCTAGAGGCAAAGCTAATTTCCTTTCGTGGAGGCTCTGCAACCACAGAGAACTTTGCTGCAGAATCAGAGAGGAAGGAACAGAAGGTGGGTGAGCTCTCCTCCTGGTGAGCTCTCAGCCTAGATACCCTCCCAGCAGTCCTGGGACAGAGGCAGAGTGAGTTCCCTTCCCAGGGGGATCTGTGGCCACAGAGAACTTTGCTTCAGGGCAAGAGAGGAAGGATCAGAAATAGGGTGAATTCTCCTCCAGTTTCCTTTCTGGTGTGCTCCTGAGTTGGGATGGGGAGGTACAAGATTTTTCCACCTCTTGTTCAGAGGCAGAGTGAGTTCCCTTCCTGGTGGACCCCACAGTCATGAGAACTTTGCTGTAGGACCAGAGAGGAAGGAAAAGAAATAGGGCAAGTTCTCCTCCAGTTCCCTTTTCAGGTAGATTCCCCACCCATGGTGAACATTTTCACAAAGTGGGACACCAGAGAGGAAGAGCAAGTTCACTTCACAGTAGGCTCCCCCACCCAAGCAAACTTCACGATAGGACCAGAGAGGAAAGACCACAGGCAAGGTGAACTGCCCTTCCCTGCTGGAGTGTTGAGCTCCTTAAATAAGGCAAGTCTTCCCATGAACCCAGGGGAGAGATCTTCAGGAAAGGCAAGTTGCCCTCCCCTCCTCTGAAATAATGAGTTCTCCACCCAAGGTCCTCAGATCCTGGACCTGCTATGATCCTAGGCAAGAAAAATCTCTATCACAACAATGACACAGATGAAACAGACTACCTCACACCCTACACAAAACCAAAACAAGATATCATTCCCCCAAAAAGTGATCAAAACCCAGAATCAATGGATTTCCTGAAGCTTGAAAATCTGATTGAACTTTCTTCCACAGAATTAAAAAGAACAATGGTCAAGTATTTTCAATGAGTGAAAAAACAAAAAATAAATTGCAAGATATTTATAAGTAAAAGTCAAGAGAAGCATAAAAAAAATTCAAGATAATGCATATAAAACCAATGAGGGGGACAAACCCATAAAAAACTAATGAGACATTAGAAACACTAAAAAAACAATAAATACCATTCTAGAACATTAGAACCAACATCTTGGAAGTTGTCAAAGTGTTAAGAGAGATAAATGAGCAGAACTAAAGAGAAGAAACACAGAATCTGGGAAATAGAAGACAGAGAGCTCAGCACTGATATGCTAGAGCAAAAAGCAGAATCACAAAGGGAGAAAAATGAGGAAACCCTAAAAAGATGTGGGAAACAGGAAGAGGAATAACATGTGCATAATTAGAATTCTAGAACAAGAAGAAACAAACAAACAAAAAACTACACTGAGAACATTGTAGAAGTTACTTTCCAGATAAAGAAAATTTTCCAGGTGTCAGGAAGAATGAGAGAATATACAGTCAAGAAGTTGAGCAAATTCCATATAGAATAAATGCCAAAAGAACACATAGTCAAAATTTCCAGAATCAAAGATGAGAGAATTCTGAAAGCAGGTAGGGGAAAATGAAGAGCAACCTCTAAAGGAGAACAATTAAGTGCCAGTTTCTCTGCAGAAACCATGTGAGCAAGAAGACAAAGGAATGACATATATAAAACATTCAGTGAACACCACTGTCAACCAAGAATACAGTACCCAACAAAACTGTCCATCAAATATAATGGAGACAACAAGCAATTCTCAGAAAAGCAGGAAATAAAGGAGTTTGTAAAAACAAGACAGGAAATACTGAAGGAAGTCCTTCTTACAGAGATACCACAGAAATACAGAGCAACATAACCAGCAGCAATACAAAAAAGAACCCAACAAATTGGTAGCATTATTGCGTCTCCATAATTACACTGAATATGACTGCTTTAAATGCACCAGTGAAGAGAAAAAGAGTAGCAGGTTGATTTAAAAACAAACAAAAAAAATGTTTTTTAAATCCAATATGCTGTCTATAAGAGACACACTTGAAAAGTGAAGAAAAAGACACAATAAAAATCGAAGTGTGGAAAAATATACCAAGCAAATGGCAACCATATAAAAGCAGAAATGGCAGTAATAATTTCCAATAAAACAGAATTCAGGGTAAAAACTATCACAAACAAAAAGGAAAGACACACTACATAATGCTTAAAGGATGACTACAACAAAAGGACGTAACCATAATAAATATCTATGTCCAATGATGAACCTGTAAAATATACAAAGCAAACATGAACAGAACTGGGGGGGGGGAAGTAGACATCACCACAATAGTAGTAGGAGACTTTAATACACCACTCTCAAGGAAAGACAGAATGACCAGAAAGAAACTCAATAAAGATGCTGAAGAATTAAAACACACAACCAATTTGAGCTCATAGATAAATACAGGCTAATGCACCTCCCAAAAATCTCAGTATGCATTCTTCTTCAGTGCACACAGAACGTTCTCTACATCATATACTGGGCCCCGAAGCAAAACTCAATAAATAATACAAAAATTTATAATATCAAGTATTTTTCTCAGACCACAATGTTACAAAATTAGAAATCAACTAAAAGAAGATAAAGAAGAAGAAAAAATACACACTTAGAAGCTGAAGAACACCATGCTTGAACATGAATGGGTAATAAAAGAAATAATAAATGATGTAAAGTTTCTTGAAACAAATGAGAATGAAAACACTATTTACCAAAACCTCTGGAAAACAGCCAAAGCAGTACTTAGAAGTCACTCATAGCAATAAGCAAACACATTAAAAGGTAAGAAAGAATAAAAATGTATTATTTAACCCAACATCCCCAACACATAGAAAAAGAATAGAAAGAAACTCCAGCAACCTCTAAAAGAAAGGTAATTCTAAAAATGGAATAGAAAACAATTGCAATTATCAACAAGATCAGGAGTTGGTTCTTTGAAAAATGCAGTAACATCAACAAGCCACTAGCAAAGCTAACCAAGGAAAAGAAAGAGATGACACAAATAATCTAATTAGAGATGAAAGGGGCAATGTCACTACAAAACCAACTAAAAGCAAAAGGTTAATAATGGAATTTTATGAAAACTATACTCAAACAAATATGGAAACCTAGATGAAATGAATAAATACTTAGAAACTCACAACCAACTCAAACTGACACAGACTGAAGTAGAACAAGAAGAAATTGAACAGGTCTTAAAAAACCTTTCAACAACAACAACAAAATACACCCCTGGACCAGAAGGTTTTACTAGTAAATTTTACCAAATGTTCAGAGAACAGTTGTCACCAATTGTGCATAAAGTATATCAGAATATGGAAAATATTCCAAGACTCATTCTATGAAGCAAACAAATCCCGGATACCAAAGTCAGCTAGAGATATCACCAAAATAGAAAATCAAAGACCATTATCTCTCATGAACATAGATACAAAAATCATCAACAAATACCTGGCGAACAGAATCCAACAGTACAGAAAAAAAATTCATCATGACCAAGTAGGATTCATAATATGCAAGGACAGGTCAAAATCAGAAAAACAATCAATATTAACAAAGCAAACACATGATCTTAGCAATTGATGCAGAAAAAACCTTTGACAAAATCCAATACCTCTTCCTGATTAAAATATCCAACAAAATAGGAATAGAGGGGAATTTCCTCAGCATAATGAAAAGTATATATGCAAAGCCAAGCATCAGCATTGTTCTCATGGAGCTAAAGTCATTCCCTTGAGAAAAGGGACTAGGCAAGGATGCCTACTATAACCATTCCTATTCAGGACTGTACTAGAAGTCATAGCCAGAACAATACAGCATAATACTGGTACAGCAACAGACACGTAGAGCATTGGAATAGAACCATGAACCCAGAAAGTAATTTATTTATGGTCAACTGATTTTTTACAAGAAGACAAAATCAATTAAGTGGGGAAACAACAGCTTCTTTAACAAATGGTAGTGGAAGAATTGGAAAACTATCTGTAGAAAACTGGATGAAGCAAGATCCACACATCACACCATACACAAAACCCAAATCAAGGTGAATCAGGGACCTAGGAGTAAAAATCAATGAATATAAAATTCATCAAAGAAAAACTAGGAACAACTCTAGAAGCCCTAACCTACAGCATGAACAGACTTCCAAACATAATGAAATGCCTACAAAAGAGATTTTCTTTTTCTTTTCAAGGAGAAGAGTGATTTAGGGGGGAGGGGGCGAGCAGGGAGAAATGTGCAACAATGAATGACTGGAAATCCTAAGTCTTGTAACCTTTAATTAAAATTAAAAAATTAATTTAAAAAATTTTTTAAAAGGTAGATGAATGGGACCTTCTAAAAGTCAAATCCCTATCCACATCAAAAACAGGGCAAAAAGGAAACCCACAGACAGGGCAAAAAATATTTACAAATGACATATCTGAAAAGGAACTAAAGTTAGAATATGCCAACATCTCAACAAGAAAATGGTAAACAATCCAACCACATAACGGGCACAGGATATGAACAGACACTTTGACCAAAGAAGAAATTCAGATGGCCACAAACTCGCAAAGAAATGTCCAAAATCCCTAGATATCAGAGATGCAAATCAAAACAACTATGAGATAGTTTCTCATTCCAACAACAATGGTGAAGTTCAACAGAACAACAAATAACAAATGCTGGCGAGGTTGTGGAGAGATTGGAACTCTTATTTACTGCTGGTAAAACGATGTAACCACTATGGAAGGTAGTCTGGTGCTTTCTCAAAAAGCTGGAAATAGAAATACCTTTTGGCACAGCTATATCCCATTAGTGGGAACATACCCTAAATAAACCAGAGCGGATGATTCAATGAGAAGTATTCATACCTGTGTCAATTGCTATGTTATTCACAATAGCCAAGAGATGGAAGCAGTCCAATTACCCATTAACAAATGAATAGATAGAAAAACTATGGTATATTTACACGATAGAATATCACACTGCATTGGAAAACAATGAAGTTGTAAAATGCTACACAACATGGGTGAGCCTGGAAGACATTAGGCTAAGTGAAGTATCTCACTCATCACAAAAGAACAAATACTGCATTAACAGTGGTAACAGGGCTGACTGGGGGGATGGGGAGAGAACAGGAATGGTTGATAGATAATGAACACTGCACCGGAAGAGATGGGGAAAGGCCTGTCTGAAAGGAATATCTGATTAGGCATTATATATGACAATCAATAATCTGGAACAAGAGGTGCTTTACAAAGTGGACTAGGGGAGGAAGAAGGGAGGATGAGGGAGAAAAATGTGCAAAAGTGAAGTCATGAAAATGCAACCTTTCTGTAAACGTTTGTTAAAAATCACAATAATTTTTTTTAAAAACCACAAAAATGAAAGTAGTAGAGTACAAAAAACCTCCATCAAAATAAGTGTGAAACAATCTTGGCATCTTTGCTTCTGAGGAGCATTATGGCTGGACTTCTTCCAAGATGATTGGTCCTTCTTCTGGTAATCCCTGGTATGTTCAGGATTCTTAGACACCACCACAATTCAAACGTATCAGTTCTGTTTCAGCCTTTTGTCATTATCTGGTTTCCACAGGCATTTGAGGCTGTGGTAGATATCATTCATGGCACACCTTAATCATCTAAGTGATTTCTTTAAAGAATTCTTTTAAAGCATATCTGCTCAATGAAATATGTCATTTGATTTCTTCACTGCTGTTGCCATGGGTTTTGATTGTTGATTCAAGTAAAATGAAATATGTGGCAACTTCAGTTTCCTCATCATTTATCATAATGCTGCAATTTACAACCTCTGAAAACCCACTGGAGGGTCAGTTATGAATTGACAGTTGGTAACTTGATGGCAATGAGAGTTGTTTTTAATTTTATGTTCAAATGTAATTCATGCTGAAGTTAGTCTTCATCAGGAAGTGATTCACGTTGTCTTCATTTTTAACAGGCAAAGTTATGCCATCTGGATGTTATTGTTGTTGTCTTTGAGGTGACAATGACTCATAGCAACCCTGTGAACAATAGATCTGAACCTTGCCCTATCCTTTGTCAACCTCACAATTTCTGGTATGTTCCAACCCATCATTACAATTGCCACATCAATCCATCTCATTGAGACTCGTCCTCTCTTTCACTGACCCTCAATCTTCACCAGAATGATGTTTTTCCCCCCAGGGATTGTCCCCTCCTGACAACACGGCCAAAGTACATGAAATTAAGTTTTACCATCTTTGCCTCTAAGGAGCAATGGGTTGTACTTCCTCCAAGACAGATTTTTTTGTTCTTTTGGTTGTCCATGGGACATTCAATCCTCTATTCCACACCAAAATTCAAAGGCATTAATTCTTCTTTGGTCTTCCTTTTTCAGTGTCCAACATAGGAAGCAAATGAAAATATCATGGCTTACATGAGGTACACCTTTTTCTTAAAACAGATATTCTTGCTCTTTACCAATTTAAAGATGTCCTTGACAGAAGATTTGTCAGATGCCAAATATAGGTCTATGCAAAAGGCCTAAGTCCCTAACTTCTAGCTTTTTCTCTTATGGTCTTCTGTGGACATCCTCTTAAACCCTTGCTTGGTTTGTGCCCTTGTCTTCTCCTGAAGAAAACAAAGATCTTAAATTGATTACTCATCATCTTCATACATAACATATTTTCCCACCCTGTCTCCTCAACAGGATGCCTTCCTCAAGGATGAGGTGAGTTACTTGACCTACGATGGGCCCATGGCTTTGGAATTCTGCATGTTTTAGGAGACCAGGTGGAGCACAGTTGATCTCTGGGACTATTTTTTCCTGGAGGTTTAGGATTTAATGGTAAGGAATTGTGCTGCCAAGGCAAAGATATGCTGTCTAAATCCACCAGCTGCTCTGCAGGAGAAAGATGGGCTATCTCTCCAGTGGCATTTACTGCCTCTGAAAACCCACTGGAGAGTCAATTATGAGTCCTTTAATATTCTACGTAAAGCATCCTTGATTATAGCATCTCGAGGTTTGAATCCGTACTTCAGTTCCTTGAGCTTAAGATATGCTGAGCAAGTTTGGCCCTTTTGATTTTCTGACTCCAACTCCTTGTACATTTCATTGTAATATTCTACTTTGTCATCCCGTGCTGCCTTTTGAAATCTTCTATCCAGCTCTTTAGTATTTTGAAATCTTCCTTCTGCTTTGGCTTCTCTGCACTCCAGTGCAATATTCAGAGTCTCTTCTGACATCCATTTTAGTCTTTTCTTCCTCTTCCGTCTTTGCAATGACCGTTTGCACTCTTCCTGGATGATACCATTGATATCCTCCCACAGCTCATCTGGTCTTCGCTCATTAGTGTTCAAGGCCTCAAACCTGTTCCTGAGATGGCTCTGAAATTCAGGTGGGATAGACTCAAAGTCGTATTTTGGTTCCAGTTGATTCAGTTTCATTTTCCTCAGCTTCAGCTTGAACGTGCATATGAGTAGTTGGTGGTCTGTTACACAATCAGCTCCTGGCCTAGTTTTCACAGCTGATATTGAACTTTTCCACCAGTTCTTTCCACAGATGTAAAACTGATCTTATTCCTATGCATACCACCAGGTGAAATCAATGTATATAACCTGCGTTTATGTCTCTTAAAAAATGGAATGAATAAGTCATTGATTGTGCAAAATTCAATCATTTTCTCTCCAGCTCCATTTCTGTCACTAAGTCCATGTTTTTCAACTACTGAATCTTCTTCTCTGTTCCCAACTTTTGCATTCCAGTTACCCATTATTATCAATACATCTGTTACACCTACAGTATATATTCTACAGAAATGGGGAAATACTATAAATTGTACTGATAATCCACCTTTTCAAGCAGGATGTTCTTCTCTAAGGACTAGCCTCTCATAACAGCATGGCCAGAGTATGTGAGATGAGGCTTCACCATCCTTGACTCAAGGCCGCACTCTCTAAGACATATTTGTTTTTTTCTTTTGGCAGCCCATGGGAGTCAGTACTATCCTCCAACACTACAACTCAAAGACTTCAGCTCTTTTGCCATCCTTATTCATTATCCAGCTCACAGATGCATAGCAAGTGAAGGAAAACATCATGGGTGAATCAGAAAAACCTTAGTTTTTAAGCTGACTCAATGCTTTTGAGAGGTCCCTGACAACAAACTCTCCCATTGCAGCACATCTTTTGATTTCTCAACTGCTCATGCAAAGGGTGTAGGTTATAGATCCCAGTAAGATGAAACTGTTAGAGTCAGAGAATAAAAAGGAAAGAGCTCATTCAGCATTTCCCAAGTTGAAAGAGCTGAAAAGCAAATTCAAGCTTCCAGTTGCAATACTGAAGGATTCTATGGATGAAATATTGAACAATGCATGAAACATCAAAAGAAGATGGGTAGAATACAGAGAGTCACTACACCAGAAAGAATTGGTTGACACTGAAATATTAAAGGAAGTAACATGTAGACAAAAACCAATGGTAATGAAGGAAGAAATTCAAGCTGCACTTAAGGTATTGGCAAGAAAATGAGGCTCCAGGAATCAATGGAATACCAGTCAATATGTTTCAGCTAACAGATGGAAGCCTGGATGTGCCCATCAGACTATGAGAGGAAATTTGGAGGGCAGCTATCTGGCCAACTGATTGGAAAAGATCTATATTTGTTCCTACTCCAAAGAAAGGTGATCCAACAGAATGTAGAAATTACAGAACAATACTGATACAGCATACTAGCAAAATATTGCTTAATATCACCCAAAAGTGGCTAGAAGAGTGCATTGAGAGAGAACTGACAGAATTTCAAGCTGGGTTTACAAGAGTCCATGGACAAGGTATGCCATAGCTGATGTCAAATGGATCCTAGCTGAAAGCAGAGATTATCAGAAGGATGCCTCTTTGCATTTTATGTAACACATTTGACTCTGTGGATCATAATTAACTATGGTTAACATTGAGAAGAATGGGAATCCCAGAACATTTAATTATGTTCATGCAAAACCTATATCTAGACTAAGATGCTATTGTCCTAACAGAGCAAGTGAACTTTGAATGATTTAAAATAAAAAAA
>NW_006399883.1:5278270-5294627 GCF_000299155.1 Elephantulus edwardii
TATGTGTGTATATTTATATATATGTGTGTATATATACACATATGTATCTATGTATGTATCTATGTATATGTATTTATAATCATTATAATCTATATATAATCACAATAATGGAGGAAATAACGAAATTATTAAAGCTTTCACTTGGCTCCACAATCAACAACTGTTTGCAGCCATCAGAAAACCACTGCTGTTGAGTCAGATCCTGCCCATAGCCGGCCCTCCGTTGGCTTTCCAAAGCTGTAAATCACACAGGAGGAGTTGCCCATTTTCCTCCCATGGATCCTCTGCTGATTTCAAATCACCAGAGAGGGTGCAGCCCTTAGATTAGCAGTACAAATGTGTTCGGACCACACCACCAAACGTCCTTTCTTCAGAGATATTTTTCTTATACAGTATCCACAGAACTATTCAGCTTCCTCACTGTTTACTGCCTTAAAGTATCAAAGTTTGATCTGCCTGTGAACAAGGTGGAGAAAGAAGAAAAGTAAGGAAAATGTAGGAGATGCTTCCTCATCTCTCTTTCCCCAGCACCTCCTCATCAGGAAGACCCATACCAGAGTCTCCATCTTACCTGGACATCAGCTTTTCTGGACATCAGTATATACTTAAAACAACCAGATTATTTTAGCATGTAGTCAAAGTTGAAGATTCTCATGCTGCATTCTTAAGGTGAAGCAAGGAATTCCACCATTATTATCTGTATATATATTAAAAAACCAACCAACCAACCAAACAAACAAACCCCAAACCAAAACCAAAATCACCCAGGTCAGAAAATATTTAAAAAAAAATACCCCAAAACCAAAATCAACCAGGTCAGATAAAAGTTTAAAGGTGTACAATGAAAAAGAGAATTCTACACATGGAATGTGGGCTTGCCTTCCTTTTTCCCTGACAGAGAAGAGCCATACTTCTAGTACCAAAGCCCTAGATGGCAGCAGATCCCAGATCATAAAGTGATAGATACCACATCTAAACTGCCCCACAAACACTCAAGGGATCATCCAGGAAAGGGACGTAAGCAAGTGTTAATGAAGGCCTTCAGTGCCATGAGGGTTGATTTTTACATTAATGTTCTCAGGAGCCCATTTTCTGCAAGTTCTAAGAAGTCAAGAAAGGGTGTCGCAGTGGTAAGCAACATGGAAATCTGAAAGTGGCAGAACACCAGTTTAGAAGCAATGTTTTCCCCAGGCCGCAATAAACAACATAATATAGAATATTCACCTTGTATGATTACTTATAGGGTGTAACAGCCCATTTGGTCTTGATGAGAAAATAGAAAGAAAAAAAAAATAAAGAAGTGGGAAAGGGAAGACTTGTTTTATTTAAAGTATTCATTATTCCACATCAAGAAATCTCCATTATCCCTACTCATGTGGTGCAGCTGGGAAATGCTCCCAAAATTGAAGTGTGTGTGTGTGCACTCGCTCTCTCTCCCTCCCTCCTCTCTCCTTCTCCCTCTCCTCCTCTCCTCTCCTCTCCTCTCCCTCTCTTTCTCCATCTCTCCTCTCTCTTCTCTTCTCTCCTCTCCTCGCCTCTCCTCTCTCCTCTCCTCTTTTCTCTTCTTTCCTCTCCTCTTCCCTTTTCTCTTCTCATCCCTCCTCTCCTCTCTCTCTCCTTCCTTCTCTCCCTCTCTCCCTCCCTCTTTGTCTATCTTCCCTTCTTCCCCCCACTTCCCATTGTCTGCAAGTTGAAACTAATTCTGGGCTCCACTGGGGTTTATTGTTGTTGTTGTTGTTAGGTGCAATCAAGTCAAGTACAATTCTTAGTGATCCTATGAACCACAGATCTGAACCCTGTCTTCTCCTGTGCCATCTTCATTGTCCCTGACACACTTGAGTCAATTGCTGCAGTCTCTGAGTTAATCCATCTCATTGGGATCTTCCTCCCCTTTGCTAACCCTCTACCTTTCTAATATGATGTCCCTTTTCTAGGACTAGCCTCACCTAGCAACATGTCTAAAGTGAGAGAGTGAGAGAGAGAGGAAGATTCCTCATCCTTGCCTCTAACGAGTACTCTGGCTGCATTTTCCCCCAAGATCTATCTGTTCCTGTGGCAGTCCATGGGATATTCAGTACTCTTCTCTAACATCACAACTCAAATCTTCTTCTGTCAACTTCATTCATTGTCCAGCTCTCTGATTCATAGCAGGTGACTGAGAAAAAAGGAGATTGTCCATCCATCTCCTGCAGAGATGCTGGTGGATTCACACAGCTCCTGGCTTTGGATCAGCAACACAAGTGGATCTTTAAGATTTAGCACATCCACAGTCCTTAAGATTCTGCAGGGGGTACGCACCAGAAAAGCTGAGGGTTAGTGAGAAAGAAGACACTCAACTAGCTGTATTGACACAGTGATTACAACAAAGGCTTGAGCATGGCAGAGATCATGGCAATGGCATATGACAACAGACCCCAAAGTGTTCTGTTCTTCACAGGGTAGGCTGTTGTTTTTGTGGTTGTGGTTGGTTGCAATTGAGTCAACAAGGACTTACAGTAACTCTATGAACAGCAGTTCTGAACTCTGCCCAATCCTGCACCATCCTCACTATCCCTGAGACACTTGAGCCCACTGTTATTGTCATTGTGTCAGTCCATCGTGTTGAAGCTCTTCCTCTCTTCCTCTTCACCTATCCTACCACGATGTCTTTTTCCAAGGACTGGTCTCTCCTGACAATATGACCAAAGTATGTGAAACAAAGTTTCACCATCCTTGCCTCTAAGAAACATCCTGGCTGCACTTTCTCCACCGCAGACCTGTTTGTTCTTTTGGCAGTCTCTGGGATAGTCAGTACTATTCTCCAGTATCACAATTCAAAGACATCAACTCTATTCCTCTCAGCTTGGCCTTGTTTTGATGGCTGATATTGAGTTTCTCCACAGTCTTTCCACAGATTTAGTCAATCCCTGTTCATCAGGCAAATTCTATGTACATGTCACGATTTATATTTTCTGGAAAAGGTATCTACAATGAGCAAATAATTCAGTCTACAAAATTCTGTCATTTGATCCCCAGCCTTATTTCTGTCATCAAGTCTGTATTTTCCAATTATCAGGCCTTCTTCGTTTCCAACTTTTGCATTCTAGTCACTATTATTAATGTCTTGATAGCACGTTTGATCAATTCAAGACTGTAAAAGTTGGTAGTAGTTACTGTTGTTATGCACCATTGAGTCACAACAAACTTACAGCAGACCCTCCAAGCAGGTTTTCAGAGGCAGTATATTGCAGAGGAGGAGATTACCCATCTTTCTCCCATGGAGAAGTTGGTGGATTTGAACCATGTGCCTTAGGGTTGGCTGCACAACTCTTCACCATTGAGTCATCAGAGCTCCAAAAGCTGATAGAAGTCCTCCATTTCTTTGTCTTTAATAGTTGGTTGGCATGTTTGAGAAATAGTTACATTAATAGATCTTCCTTGTAATGCATATGGATAGCATTCTGCCACTCACAGAATTGTACTTCATGATAGACCTTGAAATGTTCTCTTTGACTATGGCATCATTCTTCAATTTACTATTCCTGGCATAATAAATCATATGATTGCCTGATTCAAAATGGCCAATACCAACAGATCTCAGCTCACAAATGCTGAAAATACCAACCTGTATAGGTTCCATTTAATTTTTTTTACAACTTTCCATTTTCCTAGATTCATACCACATACATTCCTTGTTCCAATTGCAAATATTTGCTGTCATTTCCCTTCAATTTTTTAATGTGTTCCAATCTGAAGGGCTCTACTAGTTTTCTAACAATCTTTATTATTTATTTGTCTTTTGAAGGTCTGTGTTTCAGAAATGGATCTTACTTCTTAGTCTATCTTAATCTAGAAGTTCTACTGATCATAAGTATTTTAGGGTTCTTGGGCACAAGCAGTGAAAGTATCATAAGTCTCAGCATACTTTTCCAGCTGATAACTCTATGCTGGATTGAAAACAAATTTGTCTCTCTTGTATCATCTCCCTGATGGCGTCAGGGAAAAGCCAACACAGTCTCAAACAATGACCACTTTCTCCTAAGTGTGTTTGATCCCAAATCACTGATCCCCTTTCTTGATGAACAATAAAGACTCTATATTTCAGATCAAAGAGGTATGCTCAAGGACATAGCATAACCAAATTCTAGAATAACTCATGGGTCTTGGCGTTCATTTGAGAGACCTAACATCCCTTATCTGTTGTTGAGTACCATGAGTTGGAACCAACCCATATCCAACCCTCTGGCAGGTTTTCAGAGGCAGTTAATCATATGGGAGGAGACTAGATTAGAACCATATGCCTTCAGAATTGCAGTGCAGGTTCTTGCCACTAGGCCACCAGAGCTCCCCGAAGTTCTGGTAGCCTAGTGACAAAAAGCTGCGCTGCAGTCCCGAAGGCATGCAGTTCAGAGCATGGACAATCTCCTCCCATGTGATTACTGCCTCTGAAAACACACTGGAGGGTCTGCTAGGGCTCAGTTCCAACTAAAGGGACACAACAAGAACATGAGGTAATGGAAGTTCTGGTGGTCTAGCAGTAAGAAGCTGTGATGCCAACATAAAGGCACTTAGTTTGAATCCACCAGCAGCTCCACAGTAGAAAGATGGACAATCTTTATCTATTAATAAGCTTTTATCCTTGTTATAAAGTCCAAAGATAGAAGCTTGGTTAGATATTTACTTTACTTTGGTTATCTATTTTTAAGGAGTAAGCGGAGTAGCCACATGGTTTCTGAGAACATAGCAAGAGAGATATTGTAAAACACCATTTGAACTCAAGTGACTAGAATGGAAGTATTACAAACTAGAATTTTTTTTTAAAGCTTAAGGAAAAAGGTTTTGAAGAACTTGGAAGTCACCTTATTGTCACTCATCAATTTACAAACAAAGAAAGTGAAGGAGGGGCCCAGTCACCCCTACTGACAAATTGAGAACTTTTTTAAAAAAATTTTTAATTTTAATTGAAATTTTAACAAAAATTTATAAAGAACTTGGGTTTCCATTAATTCATTGTTGCACATTTTCCTCCCTTCCCCACCCCAATTAGTTTTCTCTTGGAAAAAAAATTCTTTCATTGTTGCACACGAATTGAGTACTCTTGGAAGACAGGTTTGCCCTAGATCTGTGTTTACTGTCCTTTGAAGAGATTCTAAAATGCAGATTGTGTTGACATAATCCCTTTTACCCATTGATGAAAAAAAAGAGGAGTGTGTGAGAGAGGCAAACCAGGAAGAACAAGTACAGCTCTCCAGTAATTCACAACTTTCCCCACCTTGTTGCAAGCTATTCCAGGCTCAGCTGTAGAGGGGTTACACCAGTACTGCTGATCCTGAGGGAGTGAGGGCTCCTTCATGTCAACCTCTATCTCCTCAGTACCCTCAAACTCTCATCTCTTAAGAGTTGGACATGTTGTTATTTGCCATCAAGTTACTTGCAACTCATAGTGACCCTGTGTACAACAGTTCTGAACCCTGTTCTATCGTAAGTCAACTTTATCATCTCTGCCACACCTACCCCTTATTACCCTATTCACTGAGTGAATCCATTTCCTCGAGAGTCTTCCTCTCCTGCGCTGTCCCTCCACCCTCCCAAGCATGATGTCCTTCCCCAAGGACTGATCCCTCCTTGCAATATGTCCAAAGTATGTCAGATAGAGCTTTAGAATCCTTGCCTCCAAGGAGCAGCATTTTCACAGACATGGGTTTAAAAAATGTAGAACTGTTTTTTCAGCGGCCTGAAATAGTGTAGCTGCCAGACGGTACATTCAGGAAGCACTTGCAAAATTCAGAATTGCCCTATCATCTTTTAGTATAGTGTGTGTGTTTCATTTGTTACTTTTCATAAAATTTTCCAATAAATAGGAACTTGATGATCATGATGAAGATGAGATATTTATTGCTCTTTCTGAACAACCTAAATTAATGAATGCATTTCCATATTGGTGGGTTTTTTGAAGTAGCCTTCATTATTTTCCATTTTTTTGAGCGCTACTATGTGACTATGCATCTGAGAGCTGGACAATGACTAGGATAACAGAAAAAAGAATTGATGCCTTTGAACTGTGGTGTTGGAGAAAAGTACTGAACATCCCATGAACGGCCAAAAAGCACAAATATGTCTTGAAGAAAGTACTGCCAGAGGGCTCCTCAGAGGCAAAGATGATAAAGCGTCATCTCACTTACTTCAGACATGATGCTAGAAGGGCCTGTTCCTTAAAGAAAGTCATCATGCTTAGAAAGGTGGAAGGTCGGGGGGAAAAAAGAAAATTCTCAACCAGATTTATTGACAGTGACTGCTGCAGTGGGCTCAAGTGTGTCAGAAAGTGTGAGGGTGCCACAAGATAGCACAGAGTTCAGATCTGTTGTTCAGAGGGTCACTAGGGGTTGTACTTAACTCAGTGGCCCCCAACAACAACAACAAGTGGCTTAGCCCATAGGAAGTTGCACTGATAAAACAAAAGCTGCATATCTTTGGTGGTTCATTCTGACAGCAACTTCATGGGAGAAAGATGGGCAATCTCCTCCTGGTCAGTTTACAGACTTGGAAACCTGATGGCTGCTCAGCTATGAGTTGGTTCCAACTTTACAGGAACAATTTGAGACTGTTTATCAAGGATCCCTAGTGTCAAAGTGGTTAGGTGTTTATCTGCTAACTGAAAAGTCAGTGGTTCAAACCCACAGCAGCGGCAGAACAGGAATAAGATCCATGAAGCAATCTGCTTCCACAACAATTATGTTTCTTTCACTGTCACCTCAAGGATGGATAGGAATCAGAATCCAATCAATATCAATGGGTTTTATATAGTGGCAACAGCAGCAGGATGTGGGGAGTTGGACTTGTACAAAGAATGAGAGCGGTGTGGGGGCACCACCTTTGACCTCCACTAAACGCCCAAGGTGGAACAGTCACCATCCGTAATATCCACAGCACAAAAAACCTATCCCCATGTGGACCATACTCCATGCTCCCTGTACCTACTTCTAACAATTCTATTATCAGTTGTCCTTCACAGAGTTCTTGATGCTCTTCTACTGGGTCCATAATCTACTTCAAAAGGTTCACAGAACCATATTTACTGTTACAAGGTCTATCAGGGAAGTTAACCTGTTGTAATTCAGCTTGGCAAAAGGATACAATTCCTCAGTCCAGACAGCTGCTCCTGTGTGCTCACCAGCCCTTTGACCATCAGCCTCACAGCTATAGGTCAATGTTACAAAGCTCTCTGAGTCCTGCCAGTTATGGTACCTGCCTCCTCCCTTGTGCTCCAACAAGCTGGAATGAAATTCCTCTGCTCCAACTCCCTGAGGTAGCAGTCTGCTGCTGCTCTCCTCTAGGTCCTGTTCTGAGGGTTGTGGGAATCTCTGGTCCACATGGACTCACTGATTCTTCTTGGTAGTGAGATTCCCATCTTCTGCCTCTAAACCTACTCAATTTAAGTCAGATAGAGTGGTAAAGCCACCCAATTCGTTCCTCTGTAGTCTGCACACCCTGTTTGCATGTTCTCACCTAGCCATGGGGCAGAAGTCAAAGGTGAACTAGGAAAGCCAATTCACACAATAAACCCTGCACATTGCAGGACTGGGTGACACCAAAATAATGGTCTATAAAATTTCCATGCAGTGTTTCATCAGAAATGTATTTTTTTTCTCATTAATAATTTTTTTCATTGATTACATGTTAAAAGATATTATGAATAAACTAAGTAGGTACATAAGGTCATTACGAGTCACAGGTGACTCTACGGCACAGAACAAGAACAGGACATAACGTACTTTTATAGAAATATCTTATAGTTAGTCACAAAAAATTATTTGTAAGCCTTGTTTACATGTGTCAATATGCCTAACCTTCTAATGTGCTCTCGTGAGAGCTGTTGTTACCCAATTCACACTGTGGTTTGGGCTGCACACTCTACGCATCCCGTGGGTGTTTTTATTGTCACTTATTTTATCAGCTTTTCTGATACTTTCACCACAATATTTTGATAATACCTGTGAACCTTAACAATTTTTTTTCAAATGAAGCAGTAATTGAAGGGAAAGGAGAAAAATTTAACAACTTCTCAGTTACTAAAATATCATTAATAATGCTGGAATTCATTACAAAACGATTTTACACAATTTCTGTGGTTGTTTTTGTTGTTATTGTTAGGTGCCATCAAGTTCAGTGCAACTCATAGCAACTCAGGGAACAAGAGGCCTGAACTCTGTCCTATTCTGTGCCGTCCTCACAATCTCTGACACTCAATTTTTGTTATTATTATATGTATAATCCAAGAAATATTACATTGAGCAATTTACAACTATATTTATCACATACTGTGATTCAAATTGATAATAAACATTGCTAGAATCTTTGCCTCACATACTTTGGGCATGTTGCTCAGAGGCACTATTTCTTGGAGAAGGACACGATTCTGGGAAGGATCAAGGGTTGGCCAATGAGAGGAAGACCTTCAACCAAGTGGATTGACCTGGTGACTGCTGCAATGGGCTCTTGTGTGTCAGGAAGTGCGAGGATGGTACAGGATTCAGATATTTTGCTCATAGAGTCGTTTGGAGTCATATTCAAATCTGTGTGTCATTTTCCTTGTGAATGTAGTTCCTGTGTGTGTGTGAGAGAGAAAGAGAGAGAGAGAGATGCTTCGGATGTTTTGGGGAACGAGAAGGAGGCATTCTATAAATAAAGGAAACACTTCTGAGTCTTTCCACACCCAAAGGTGGCAGGGAAGATGTGGCCCTGCAGGGTGGGGCTTCCTTGTTTTCCAAGTGGCTTGACTTGTTTAGGTCACTCAGCACCCGAGTTCAAATCTGAAACTGCTCACCTTCGCACAAAAATGTGAAGTGATGAATTATGTTACTTGTACTTTGCTATACGTAATACTAAAACTGTTAGTATTGTTAAAGTTGGTGTCATCCAGTGTGCTAACCCAGCGTGTCACACTTCCCCAAAAAACTCCTCGCAGACCAGGCCACACAAGATTCCCTGTTGTTGTTACTGTGTAGTTGAATATGACTTCGAACGACTCTATGAGCAACGATCTGAATCCTGCCCCCCCCCCCCCCCCCCCCCCCCCGCCTTAATTGCGCTGAGGTCCTCTTGCGTTACTAGACCTCGCTTACATCCCCTCTGCTTATTTGAACAGTCTCGGTTCCTCTCCCTTGAGTCTCACGCAAATTTCCAGTCACCCAGTGCCTGTCCTTCCTCCAGAAACGTGGGAACTGCGAGGTGTGGGCCTTTAACTGAAGGACAGGCACAGAGGACACAGAGGAAAGACACCTCTAGGCTCCCCACGGACCTCAGTACGGTTCCTTGCAGGGGGTGTCATCCTTACGCCACGAACGCACCTATTTTCCAAATCTACCAAGTGTGTCTTCAACAGTTCCACTTATGAGAATCACACTGCAAAAGAGCAGTTCGATTATTTTTCTGGACCCCAAAACACCCCTTCCCCTGGCCCCAGATAAAACCAACAAACCTTGAGCCCCACCTACCCAAGGAAAAACCGACCCGCCAGCTCTGGAGTCTCGATCCTAACACTGAGGTGCAAGCGGACCCCCACGATCCTGGCAAGCGCGCATCACGCGCTAGCTCTGAGGATCTGACTCCCGTTCTTCAGCCACTGATCCCACCCCACAACCAGGCCAAGGGTCAAGTGCAGACCCCGCCGCCACCTTCACATGGTGTGGGGGTGGGAAGGGCGGTACCCAGCAGGCGTCTGTCTCTCCTCAGCACTGGAAGGAGGCTGCGCGCTGGCGCTGGTCCAGGCAGAGGGGGTGGGCACAAGACACCCCGCTGGGGACCCTCAGGCTGCGGACCCAGGGCCTAGCCTAGCCTTAGCCCGCAGCCTTCCGGAAGGAGGCGACCACACCTTCTGGGGCGCCAGACGGCCCCACCTTCCCGTGCGGTGCAGACAGAGGCTAGTCCCCGCCCTGCCTGAGATCCAGAGGCCCCTCGCCCGGGGCACCATGCTGTCCAGCGGGGGCTCCTATGCCGGGAGGAAAAGAAAGAAGCCGGTACGGAAGAGGTATGTGGACTGGGAAGGGCAGGCAACGTCTTTGGGGTGCTAGAAGTGTGGGGGCTGCGAGCGCTGCTGGGAGGCTGCTGTGCGCCCCTCTGAGCCGCAGAGCCCAGCCTAGAGTGCCTGCTCCCGCCAGTGGCTCCAGAGCTGCGAGAGGGTGGGACGTCTGTGTTGGTAGCTGGGATCCCCTGCCTTTCCCCCGTGTTTACCCCTCTTCTGTGGCTCCAGTTGTGGAGCAGAGAATCAGAAGTACCTTCAGGCACATGTGCTTTAAGTATATTGGCTGGAGGATGGATTTCTTTTTAAAGATCTTTTCCTCCTGACACCCCCCTCCCCCCTGTATATGGTAACTGTAATGTTTTAAACTTTCACCATAAATTCTGATCCTCTTTCAAGCGTTGTTTTCCAGGAAGAGCGCACGGAGTTCTTCAGGGTTATCTCCTGCGCTCCTCCGCGTTTACCCAGCACCCGGGATGGGATCTGGAGCACTCACAGATCACCATCCTGGAGGGTGGTCTTGGTGCTGAGAGAGCACTCCAGCGAGTGCGGGTTGCCACTATAGCTTTTAAAATGGGATTTCTGATCGCTGATGCAGGTAGAGAACCCTTCCCCTTCCGGATTCTTGACGCCCAGGAGGTTTTTCTCCCCCAGCCTGTTCAAGTACCCTTGGTGATTGTGAGGGTGAAGGTAAATAGCCTGGAACCATCAAGTCGACTACCACTCTCAGAGGCTCTGCGAACCAAATACCTGAACCTTGCCCTATCCTGCGCCATCCTTAAGACCCTGTCCTGCTCAAGCGCACTGTGGTAGTCACTGAGTCAGGCAATCTTGTCGAATGTGTTCCTCTCTGTCATTCACCTTCTGCCTTTCCCACCATAATGTCTCTGAGGACTGGTCCCTCCTGAACATAGGTTGAAAGTGAGTGAGAGGAGATGTCAGTGTCCTTGACCCCAAAGAGTACTCTGGTTGCACTTCCTCCAGGACCTTTACTGTTTTGGCAGCCCATAGTACATTCACTTCTCTTCTCCAACACTACAGTTCAGAGCCATTGAGCCTTCTTGTGTCCTCTTTATTCACTGTCCAACTTTTCAGCTGCATAAGAAGGATTTGAAAACTCGCCTAACGTGAAAGCTCTGTGGAGAGAACCCTCCGGGTCAAAAGCTGGGAACATCCAAGCTTTTCCCCAATGCTGCCTGTCATGTGTGCCCTCTGCCCACAGCAGCAAGTGATGGTTCCCAAAGAATCTGCAAAACAGGAATCGGGAGACTTGAGAGCGCAGGAGGCTGTTTAAAACAATTAGGGCCTGGAAGCCTTCCCAGAGGGCGCAGTGCTTTGCCTGGGAGAAGTCTGCCCAGTACAAACCCAGTGTCTATGAGATGGGAAAAGCTTGCTTGCAAGTCTGTGTCTGAGATATTTACAAGAGATCTCAAAAATGCCAATTCTAATCCTAATTTTTAAAACACATGGAATTCCACAAAAGAAGCCAGACACTCACTCCATTTATATAAAATACCCAGAACTGATCAGTTCATAGAGATGAAAAGTAGATTAGTGTTGCCAAGGGGCTGAAGGAGAGGGGTGTTAGGAGTGATTGTTAATGGGTGCTGGGTTTTATTTTTTTTTTTTAGGTAATTTGTTGTTTATTTTAAAAATAGTATACTTCTTTGATTATATAAAGTCTTAATTTTGCACTTTTCATATAGTTTCATATGTAATTAACATTGAAGTTGTGTTGCTAAAAATATTTCATTCCCTGATCCATGTGTATCTGAAAATATTTAACAAAAAACCCAAACCTAAAAGAAAACCACAAAATACACAAACTCCAAGCTATTTAATAGACTCTGGCTCATAGAACATTTATCACGTTACTATGTGTTTTGTTTTTTTTAAGGTAATAAAATTCTAGCATTGCCCAGTAGTGGCGGTTGCACAATATTGTAATGTCCTTAATGACACTGAATTGTAAACTGAAAGTAGTTACATTTCTTTTACCACAATAAAGAAATACAACAAAACGTTTTCAGGTAGGTTGCAGAAGTCCTAGAGCCAGGCTCCTCTCCCAGGGCAGTAGAGCCAGCAATCGTGGGTTCATTGGGAAAGATGTTCAAACTGGGGAATGTTTGGATCTACTTTTGCTTCAGTACAGCAGTAATTCTCAGTGCAAGGCCCGCTTAGTGTGGGACTGAGCAGCACTTAGTTCTGTTGTTCATGAGGTTGCTCTGAGTTGAAACTGCCTTGACAGTACTTAAAACAGTACTTTCATCATTTTAACAGACAACATCAATGTTTATGAATTTGCCAGTCTTTGGATGCAGGGCCTAGGGTCTGGCTGGTGATCTTCTTTAATTGATAAACCACACCCACTGTGGACTGTCTACAAGGTAAAGACAAAATCACTCTTTGGTTTGTACCCGCTAGAAGAATGCCACTTTCTCCGCTTTCTTTCAAAACTATTCAGGGTATTTTTCATAGGAACAATGCTTTTTCTTTGTGCTTATGTTTCTCTAGTGATCACAACAACAAAAAAGCTGGCATAAAATGATTTCCTCCAGGATTCTTGGTTAGCCTACAGCTCACCAGTGGGAACAAAGCCTTCAGTTCTTGGAGGGCTGTGGCAGCAGCTGTGGTATTGGCAGCGTGGACTTGAGTGACGGCTGGCAGAGGGAATGGCCAGCACTGGATGATGGGGACAAGGGAACCGTGTTACATGAACTGAGTTATGTGCTTGTTGGCAATTTGATTCCTTTAGTGTTATAATCCTATTTCTCTTTCAAGTTTATTGTTGTACACAATTGCAGTGGAGGTGGGGACTTATATTACAATGCCCATTTTACAGAGGAGTCATTGAGCCTAGGGAGGAAGGTAAGGTGGGGAAGGGTGTGGGTGAAGGGGCTGCCATTGAACCCTGCCTCACCTTTAGTTTCTGCACTGAACTTCTCCAGCTCCTCAGGAGAAGTAGTGAAGGGTATGATAGGAACTGTGTTAAGAAACCAAGGATTTAGTGACCAACGCCTTGGAAGAGCACATAGGATCAAGACCAAGGTGGTGGTGGGGGAGCGGTGGTCAGCTGGCAGAGTGGGGAGGGGTGAGCTATTCAGCCTTCAGGATTTTGACTTGCGTCTGATGAGGGAGTTCACATGGCACCTGCCTGAGCACCCATCCTCCAGTGCCTAAGTCCTTTCTCCCTGTTACACTTATCATTTGAATGTCTTATGTGGACTTCATGGTGACTTGACTGTGTCGAATCACTTGTTTTATACAGAAAAGTAGACAACTGATTTTACCTCTGAAAGAACTGAGACAATGGAAGATATAACTAACCTCACAGAGCCATGGCTGAATTTGTTGAATCTGGATCAACTGCTTTGAAACAGGCCCTTGGGAGGTTGGGCGGTCCAGTAACAGCTGATCACCATACACTCTGGTCAAGATGCTCTAGAGACTTTCATTGCCCAGCTTGATCACACCAGCTGCTGCTAACAACATCACAGCCTCCTCCTGTCTGCCCTTTGCGTCTGTGAGATGTGGCTAATGGCCCTTGCACTCGGACAGAGATGCCTACGTTTATACAAGCTCAATTTGGGGGCATGGTCCCTAAGAAGGAATTGGTGCTGCATTGGCCTCTGTCTGGGAAGTTACTAGTGAAGTCCAGTTATTTCAGGCTGTTTTAAATGCTCCCTGGTGTGAGACCTTCCTTTTCACTTGGATGCAGAGTGGGAGAAGGACCCCATTAGTGAAGTGAGGAGACAGTTTCCGGCTCAGCATGACCTGGGGCGGGGTATCATGCACCACAGGTCTTCACCCCCCGTGGGTGCAGGGTACAGGCTCCACCACCCTCCGTGTGCCCTGCCCAGGGCATAATCAGGACTTTGAAAGGTGGTCCTTTTTCTTTCATTCTGCTTAATCCCACCCTACCCCTCATCTTGGATGGCCTTTCTCTAGAGTCACCCAGAAGACAAGCCTACCCATCCCCTCTTCTGGCTGTGCCCGCCTCTGCTAACCCAGCCTCTGGGGAGAGACACCCAGTCCTTCACTGAAGAAATCCCAGAGATTTGAACTTGCCCTTTTCCTTATACCCACTCCCCTGTAGCACAAAGCCAGCCTTCCATGGCGTCCTTAAGCCTCCAGAACTGGTGGGAGGCCAGTCCTCCTATATCTTCTGCTTCATCCTGGCCAAACTTCTTTGTCCCTCCTTTGACGTAGCCCATCCTGTGACTCAGCTCAGCCTTTGCAGGATCTTCGCCTGTCCCCGCCTGTCCCCGCCCCACTCCCGTCACACAGGGGGTCAGTCAGGGCACTTCTTACTCCTCACACTACTCTGTCTGCTTCCTCAGCTGGTATCTGAATTCTGGGACTTTTCCTATCCTCTTGGTGTGTGGATGCTCTCACTGTCTCTTAGACCCCCAACTTTCTCCTCCTCGTGTATCTCCTTCTCTCAGTTCTCTTGTCCTCAGCCCACAATGCCTTGGTGCCCCCAAGATTCCAAAATGTCTGTGGGTACCCCTCCATCTCATGCCATGGAAGGGGTGACAACGCTCATCTAGGATCTAGTCTTGGATCTCTGCCTTCTCTCCTCACACTCCTGTTTATCTGTTATCAATTTTATTACAGCTATTATTAATACAGCATGCCAGAGCACTCTTCAATTAAACCCTGCAGAAATACACCCTCACCCTCTGCCCGGTGTCCTTACCTCATCTGTGTTTTTCGAACTCCTGGCAGCCTTGTTTGTCTCCAGGAAAAGCTGCCTTTGGGCCTGTACTCTCGGCACCCACCTTCTCTGTTAGGGCTCCGTTTTATGGAGTGCATGTATCTGGGACAGGGACCCTTCCTTTTCCTTCTCTTTGTTCATTGCTATCACAGGTAGCAACCTCAGACCAACAAACATATCCCTCTAAGACTGTGTTAAAGGGGTATCAGCTGAATTTATAACCCATGGCATTCTGATGCTGTACGCATGTGGTTGAAAATCAGCATCAGCTGAAAGTCATAATCTGTGCCAAATAGTTAGAATTTAATTCTAGTAGAGTTCTGGCAGTTTTCACTGCCAAAGGCCCTTATGAGAAATTGCTGTGTTTTGAGAGGCAAAATAGGGGTTGGAGGCAGTTGAATTCTCTCTGGCTGTAGTTCTCACGTGGTCTGATTGTGACTTGTGAAGTGCAGTGAATAGAAATGGAAGGGCACTTCGTTTCTTGTCTGTCAGACATCTTCTCTACCTGAAACATCTTTTTCATTTTCCTTCTTAAACCTCTGGTGGCTTTGTGGTAAGGCATTGCACTACCAACTCAAAGGAACATGGTTGGAATCCACCAGCTGCTCCATGACAGAAAGATGGACAGTCTCTTCCTGTGTGATTTACAGCCTCTGAAAACCCGCTGGAGGGTCAGCTATGAATTGGCTCTGACTCAGTGACACATAACAGCAAGGCGGAGAAAGTGCTCCATGGTTAATTCAACTTGGTTTTAAAGCATGTGAGGAAATCCATGTTCCAGGAACGGTTTCTTTATCAAACCCTCAGAATTGGTGTAATACCTCTAGGAGCTGGGTTTGCTTATCAAAAGGAGCTGTGTCAGGAGTAAGAGCTGCCTTCCCTAAGCGGGGCTCTAGAAACTGCACTGCAATTCCAAAGCTCTGCAGTGTGAGCCTACCAGCTGCTCCGCGGGAGAAGGATGAGCAATCTCCTTCTATGTTTTACGGCCTCTGAAAACCCACTAGAGAGTCAATTATGGGTTGCTTCTGACTCAACGGCACACAGCAACAACAATAAAAACAAACTCACTGGAGGGGATGTGGGAACTGGAGTGCAAAGCTCAGACATGGTTTGCTGGTCTCAGGGCTTTATTCTTCAACTGTAGGGTACAATAAAGGTGGGAGAAGGTGCAGTGCTGGACATAGGGGCTTTGAGCCCAGTGGGGCTTCTTCCTGGAGTACCCTGTGCCCCCATCATTCCAAACGTGATGTCCTTCTCCAGGGACCAGTCCCTCCAGGCCACCTGCCCAAAGTATGTGAGATGGAGCTTCAAAATCCTTGCCTCCAAGGAGAAACTGAGTTTCACCCTCCTCAAGACAGACCTTTTTGCTCTCTTGATGGTCCATGGTATGTTCAAACTCTTCTCGAGCACCACATTTTAAAGGCATCTTCTGTCATCCTTAGTGTCCAGATTTTTTTTTATTAAATTTTATTAGTTTTAATGAACATTTACAGAGATTTTGGGTTCTCATTCATTCATTGTTGCACTGTTTTCTCTACCCTCCTCCCCAGTTCGTTCTTCTCCCCCCTCCCCGGATGTCTGTTTTAATTGTCCAATTGCCATAGTGCTTGTCAAAGCCAGTTCTGATTAATCTCCTTTGTCAA
>NW_006399883.1:5296837-5308605 GCF_000299155.1 Elephantulus edwardii
TTTCTCCACAACCTCGCCAGCATTTGTTGCTTGCTGTTCTGTTAAATTTTGCTATTTTGACTGGGGTGAGATGATATCTCATAGTTGTTTTAAGTGTCCAGCTTTCTGATGCATAGCAAGTAATTACAAGGACCATGGCACCTTAGTCCCTAGACATCATTGCTCTTTAGCACTTTGGAATGATCCCTGACAGTAGACTTCCCCAATGCAGTTTGGTTTTTTATTTCCTGACTGATGTAGTCAAGAGTGTTGATTGCAGAACCAAGAAAGCTGAAATGTTAACAACCTCAATCTCTTTATGTGGTGCTGCCAATTGCCCAGTGGTGAGAATCTTTGCCTACTTTTTTTTTTAATCTTTGCCTTCTTGATGTTGATCTTTAATCTATATTGAAGACTATAGTCCTGGACCTTCTGCAGCAAACACTTCAGGTCCTCCTCAGTTTCAGCAAGCAAGGCTGTGTCATCTGCATATCACAGGTTGTTGATGAGTCTGATGCCACATTCCTCCTCATAAAGCCCAGCCTCCTGAATGATCTGTTCTGCATATACATTGAAAAGGCATGAAGTTTTTCTGGTGGGGGGAGGGAAATGCATGAAGACAGGATGCATTCCTGACACACTCCTTTCCTGGTTCTGAACCATTTAGTATTTCCTTGCTCTGTTCTGAGGACTGCTTCATAGTTCAAGTATAGGTTTCTTATGAGCACAATCAAGTATTCTGGGATTCCCATTTTTTCCTCAAAGTTAGCCACAACATGTTGTGATCCACCTTTGCATAGTCAATGAAACACAAATTGACATTCCTCTGGTACTCTTTGCTTTCTGCCAACATCCATCTGACATTGACAATAATGTCTCTAGCGCCACAGCCTCTCTAAATCCAGCTTGTATTTCTGGTAGTTCTCTGTCAATGTTCTGTTTCAGTTGTTTTTGGATAATCTTCAGCAGGCTTTGCTTGCTTGTCATATTGTTTGGTAATTTACATGCTCTGTCAGGTAACATTTTTTTTTAATGGAAATGAACATGGATCTCTTCCAGTCAGTTAGTTGTCCTCCAGATTTCTTAGCACAAACTGGTAAGCATGTCCATGGCAGCATTTGTTTGTTGAAATATGTCATTTGGTATCCCATCAGCTCCTGCGTCCTTGTATTTTTGTGAATTTTTTCAGAGCAGCTTGAATTTTCTCATTCGTCGCCATTGTCTCTTGATCATATGTTGTTTCATTTAATTGTTGTGGTCAACCAATTCTTTTTGGTACAGTGACTCTTTGTATTCCTTCCATCTTCTTTTAATGCTTCCTGGATCATTCAATATTCTGCCCAAAGCTTCTTAAGTATTGCAATTCGACGCTTGAATTTGTTCTTTAGTTTCTTTAGTTGCAGAAATGCCGAGCAAGTTCAGCCCTTTTGATTTTGCAACTCCAACTCTTTGCACATTTCATTAGAAAACTTTGCCTTGTCTTCTCAAGCTGTCCTTCAAAATCAGTTAAGCTCCTTACCATCTTGATATCTTCCCTTTGCTTTGGCTTCTTGATGCGCTAATGCAATATTTAGTGTCTCTTCTGACATCCATCTCAGTCTTCCTCCTCTGTCTTGATAATGAGCTTTTGCATTCTTCGTGGATGATATTCTATAAATCCTCCCACAGCTTATCTAGTCTTCTTTGTTCTTTAGTGTTCAAGACCCAAATCTTGAGGTTCTTGAGAAGGTTTTTTAATTCAGATGGGATAGACTCAAGGTAAAATTTTGGTTGCTGTAGATTTGATTTAATCTTCTTTAGCTTTAGTTTGAACTTACATATGAGTAGTTGACGGTCTGTTCCACAATCAACACTTGGTCTAATTTTCACTGCTAATCTTGAGCTTCCCCAATGATTCTTTCCACAGATGTTATTAGTCCTGTGCATACCCTTAGGTTAAATCCATGTGTTTAGTCTGTATTTGTGTTTCTTGCCTATGAAAAAGGAGAAGGGGACATTTGCTCACTCACTCACATATCCATTTGAAAGTTCTCGGTGTAAGGGCTACAGTAGGAAGTAAAACAGAATACTACTCTCATCTAACTTCATGCTAGAGGAGAGAGAAAAACAAGCAAAACTAACATATGTTTTTGGTATGAAGTGGGGTCTCTGGAGGAATAGATTTGCAGACAGAGACAATGAGTTCACAGGCTCTTCAAGAGAAGCTGGAGCTGAGCCCGTGGGAGGGGTACTGGGAAATGGGAAATGGAAGTCCTTCAGGTTCTGAGCAGAAGAGCTGCCCAGGTGGATCATGAATCCATTTAGTTAAAGAAGGTTGAATCAACTCTAATCTGAACTACTAGGGAGGATAGAAGGAGAATTGACGCCTTTGAGCTGTGGTGCTGGAGAAGAGTATTGAATGTACCATGGACTGCCAAGAAAACAAACAGTCTTCGTAGAGAGGGTTAAATCAGGCTGCTCCTTGGAGGCAAGGATTCTGGGGCTTCGTCTGACATACTTTGGACATGTTGCCAGGAGAGACAGGTCTTTAGAGAGGGACATCATGCTGGGTAGGGTAGAGGGACAGCGCAGGAGGGGAAGACCCTCTATGAGGTGGTTTGATTCAGTGATTGAGGTAATCGGGATGGGTGTGTCAGAGGCAATGAGATTGGCACAGGATAAAGCAGGGTTTAGGGCTGTTGTACATAGGGCCGCTATGAGTCGCAAACGACTCGATGGCACATAACAACAACAACAACAACAACAACAACAAACGGCACAGGAGATTGTCCATCATTGATTCAAGGAGCTTGCAGAGCAACTTTTTTTTTTTACTACCAAGCCTCCAGAGAGTCGTTGAGTAGTTAAGATATTATAAATAGCAAGTTTATTTTCACAAGTTAAAACCCAAGTCGTTGCACTTTTTTGTGTTACAGATAGTTAAGGCTTTTCTCGCTGCAACCTGCCTTACTATCTGTTCACAAATTTGCAAAAAATACCAGCAGAAATACTAAGAAAACTCTCAACACAGAGAAATTTAATTTGGGGGGAAATTTTAAAATCTAATTTGAAAGTGAGGGAGCTCTGGTGGCCTAGTGGCAAGAAGCTGCGCTGCAATCCTGAAGGCATGCAGTTCAAAGCCACCAGCTGCTCTGCAGGAGTAGGCAATCTTCTCCCATGGGATTAACTGCCTCCGAAAACCTGCCAGGAGAGTCAGCTGTGGGTTGGTTCTGACTTGGCAGCACATAACAACAACAACAGACAACAATTTGGAAGTGAAAGTGAATGATAAAGGTTTGATATGTATAAATTTGGCTGTAAATTTATCATTTCTAACCTCATTTTTTTTATGTTCAGTTTTATTTCCTAATCTTCTGCCAGTTAAGCATCTTTTTCTGAGGCCAGCTGCATAAACATGCTTAGCAAGCCCTAAGCAATTCTGTATCTAGTTTAGAAATTCTGGCCTGTCTTCTTTATTATTGGAGCAGTAACACTTTCTCATTTTATTTAAAGAAAAGCAGACATGAAAATCTTAGTTTAATCTAAAATAGATTTAGGTATGAAACCAGATTATTTAGACAGGCCGTGACCTCTGTTTTATTTGGGTTCCCTCTAAGATTTACCCTCACAAGTGGAACATTAGGTCAGAGAGCAAAGATAAAGGATCCTAAGAGGCTCTATGAGACTCCAGGTGGAACTCACCCTGGAGACCCTGATGGGACAAGTGCAAATGCGATTTCCAGACTCACTGGATGTGGGGTGGAGACAGATGAGTCCAGGATGTTTTTGTTATGTGCCTTCGAGTTCCTTGCAATTCCTAGGGACCCTTTACAACAGCTCTGAGCCCTCCCTACTCTATCATGAACCAATTTCATTGTTGCTGACACACCTACCCCAAATAGCCATCTCTGAGTCATTCCATCTCATCCGGAGTCTTCCTCTCCTGTACTTCCTCCATGCTTCCAGGTATGATGTCCTTGTCCAAGAACTGGTCCCTGCTGTCCACATGCTTGAAAAATGTGAAACAGAACTTCAAAATTCTTGCCTCCAAGGAGCAGCCTGGTTTCACGCTCTCCAGGACAGACCTGTTTCTTCCGTTAGCAGTCCATGGTTATGTTCAACACTCCTCTAGCACCACAACTCAAAGACATAGATTCTTCTTCTATCATCCTTAGTCATTGTCCAGTTCTCTGATGCACAGTGAAGACCGTGGCCTGGATTAGGTGCACCTTAGTCTCTAGACTGACATTGTTGCTCTTCAGTACTCTGGAAAATTCCCCAGATTTTCCCAGTGCAATTCATCTTTTTTATTTCCTGGTTGCTGATACCAAGAGTGTTGATTGTGGAATCAGGCAAGCTGAAGCTGTTAAGAATCTGTCTCTTCTCCATCATGATGCTACCAGTTGGCCCAGTGGTGAGAACCTTTGTCTTCTTGATGTTGAGCTTCAATCCACATTGAAGGCTTCCGTCCCTAACCTTCTGCAGCAAATGCCTCAGATTCTCTTCAGCTTTAGCAAGCAAGCTTGTGTCATCTGCATAATGCAGGTTGTTGATGAGTCTTCCTCCAATCCTGATTCCTTCTCATAAAGTCCAGCCTCTCAGATGATCTGTTCTGCATGTAGGCCGAAAAGGTATGGAGATAGGATGCGTCCATGGCTACACCTTTCCTGATTTTGAGCCATGCAGTGTTTCCTTGCTCTATTCTAATGATTGCCTCCTGGTCTAAGTATAGGTTTTGCATAAGCACAATTAAGTATTCAGGGATTCCCATTTTTCTCAGAGTCAGCCACAGTTTGTTATGATCCACACAGTCAAACACCTTTGCATAATCGATGAAACACAGATAGACATTCCTCTGGTACTCCCTACTTTCAGCTAAGATCCACCTAACATTGGCTATAATATCCCTATTGCAGCCTCTTCTAAACCCTGGCCTCTTTACTGGGATAACATCCACCCAAGAGTCTTGTAAGATTTTAAATTTAGCATGGTCCAGATTTAATGAATCTTTGTTCCTTCCTTCTGTAATTTTAAGGAGCTGAGCCTGAAAGTTTAACAAGACAGTGAGCAACAAATGTAGAGGATGTGGTGAGATAGGAACTCTTTTACATTGTTGGTGGGATTCTACAGTGGTACAAACACTCTGGAAGGCAGTTTGGCGCTTCCTCAACAAGCTCAACATAGAAATTCCATATGACCCAGCTATTCCATTGCTTGGAATAAGAAAATGAGAACTGAGACTCAAATGGAAACTTGTACACCAATATTCATAGCAGCATCATTCACCATTGCAAGAACATGGAAAACAGCCCATATGTCCAACCAGAAATGAATGAATTGAGAAGTTGTGGTACATTCATACAATGGAATACTATGTGGCTCATAGGAGCAAAGATTTTGTAAATTACTACCTAACTTGGGAGGGACTGGAGAGCATTATGCTGAGTGAACTAACTTAGTCCCATAAGGACAAGTACTGTATAAAACCATTATTGTAGAATGAGTATAAGGACCTAAGGTGGTGGGGGGTGGGTGGGAGGGTGGAAATAGAGGGGTGAGGATAAAGGGGGGGGCGTTAATCATAGGGTTGCACAATTCAGTGGGTGGGTGGGGTAAGGAAATGGGAGGGATCTTTTGTGAAAAACAATGTATTCAGACTTTGCAAATAAATCAGAGTAATGTAAAAAAAGATATTTTTTAAAAAACTTATTACTGTGAAAGGAAAAAAAAAAAGACGCTGAGCTGCTGACCCAAAGACACATGGTTTGAATACATCAGCTGCTCTGTGAGAAAAAGACAGGTGGTCTCATTCAGTGCAATTTACTGCCTCTGAAAACCTCTAGAGGGTCAACTATGAGTTGGTTTCAACTTGACAACACACAACAAGTCAATCTGGAGGGCATTCTGTGCACCTTCCAAATGCCATCTGATTCCTCCCGTGACGCTCAGCTCTACCCTACCGTTTCTCCATCTGCACTTGGCCCCTTTTTGGAAAGCTCCATGGCTGTCATCATTGATCACTCATGTCCTCCACAGGAGTTTCTCTGTTATTTCCCATCTTCTGCTTTCTCCCACCTGGTATCTTCTCCATCTGCAACCCAATGCATCTTTTAAATGATGCAAAGTAGAACAGAAATACTACACTTATTATTAGGCCAATTAATTGGGATGCCCCATAAAACTATGATCCTGAACCTGTAAATCGAGAAACCACATCCTATAAATTTTTTAATTGTACTTAAGCAGCCTCAACAGCTGATCTTTTTAAAAATTTTTATTGGGAGAACTACATCTGTCACACCACCTTTGCCAAGTCAACATGTTATAGGCATATAACTTGTTGACAGTAATTATAATAATTGTGCAGCCCTACCCTTAATTGGTGTGATATTGCTAGCACCTGTCTTTCCTCCTCCTTCCTAGCTTCAGTATCTAACCAAAATCCATTGCCCTTGAATCAGTCCAATCTCCTAACAATCCTGTGGAACAGAGTAGAACTGTTCCACGGGGTTCCCAAGACGGCAGCCCTGTATTTCTACTCCTAAGCAGCTGGTGGTTCAAACTGTTGAACCTGGAGTTGGAAGCCAAATGCTTAACCACTGCAACACCAAGGCTCCTCCACACTCTGGTCAGCTCAACTCCATTGCTCTCCAGTTGGAACCATCTCATAATTGACCCCCCTGTGGGGTTTCTGAGACTATACATTGCCTGAGAAGGGATTGCCCATCTTTCTCCCATGGAGCCACTGGTGGTTTCAAAGTGCTAGAGAGGCACTTAGTAGGTTAGAACCTTAATAGGGTTGTTTGGTTGTTGTTCTTTTTTAATTTGAGGTTAGTAACCCAAGCTGTGTGGACTATGCCATAAGAAGCCCCTAGTAAAATGTGTACCAAAGTCTAAAGGGGGAAGGGAAAGGAAGAAGGGGGCTGGAGGGTGGGGAGAGGGGGAAATCTCAAGGTTTTAGAGTTTGGTGGGCAGAGGGAGGAGGTGAAGGAATTAGGAAGGATCCAGTGGGGACCTGAAGAGGTGGGCATGGATCAGTGGTGATTAATTTAATAAAACACATGATTGTTTACATTAACATTTTGAGAATGATAATATAAAACAATGTGGATACAGTAATGTGTGAAACACAATTTATATAAAAGAAACACAATGTATATTACTTCCGTATGCAAACCAATGTAAAATCTGAAAAAATTAATAAAGACTAAGGAGTGCCTGGGGACACAAACATGTCCCTAACTCTGGTATTGTTGTTATGTACCGTTAAGTCACCTGCGACTCACAGCGACCCTATGTGCAACAGCTCTGAACCCTGCTCTATCTTGAGCCAACCTTATTGTCTCTGACACACATATTCCCATTACCCAGTCACTGTGTCAATCCATCTATCAAGGTCTTCTCCCCCTGTGCTGTCCCTCCACCTTTCCAAGTTTAATGTCCTTCTCCAAGGACTGGTCACTTCTTGCAACAAGCCCTAAGTACATCGGATGGAGCTTCAGAATCCTTGTCTCCAAGGAGCATTCTGGCTTCACTCTCTCCAGGACAAACCTATTTGTTCTCTTAGCAGACCATGGTATATTCAGTGTTCTTCTCCAATACCACAGCTCAAAGACATCAATTCTCCTATCATCCCTAGTCATTGTCCAGCTTTCTGATGCATAGCATTTAATTGCAAAGACTATGGTGCAAAGATCCGGTATACCTCAGTCTCCAGACTGACATCGTTGCTCTTCAGTACTCTGGAGATATCCTTGACAGCAGACTTTCCCCAGTGCAATTCGTCTTTTGATTTCCTGGCTGCTGGTACCAAGAGTGTTGATGGTGGAGACAAACGAACTAACGCTGTTAACAATCTCAATTTCTTCACTGTCTATCATGATGCTGATAATCAGTCCAGCGGTGAGAATCTTTGTTTTCTTGATGTTGAGCTTTATTCCATATTGAAGACCGCAGTGCTTGACTTTCTGCAGCAAGTGCTTCAGGTCCTGCTCAGTTTCAGCAGACAAGCTTGTGTCATCTGCATAATGCAGGTTGTTGATGAGTTGCCACCAGTAAACATTGGTCTCTATACATTTGTCTTTCCTTGCCTTTTTAAATAATAAGGTCCCACAATTATTTGTCCCTTGTCATTGACTTATTTCACTCAGCATAACAATTTCCAGTTCCATCCATATCACAACATGCATAAAGACTTTGTTCTTCTACTGAATGAGTATGTATGCACCTCATTTTGTTTTCCCCTTTATCTCTTTGGCATTCAGTTTTTTTATCCCCCCTTTTGTCCCAGCTATTGTGAATAGTGGTGCAGTGGACACTGGTGTATAAGTCCAAACTCTGTTTGAGTTTCCACTTTCAAGTCTTTCGTGTCTACATTCCTAGGAATGGAATTTCTGAGTGCTTTGGAAGTTTTGTTTCTTCTGTTTTCTGAGTCACTACCACAGTTTTCCATAATGGGTTTACCACTTTATATTCCCACAAAGTAAGGATTTCAATTATTCTGTCCTCACTTTCTTCCCAACATTTGTTATTTTCAATCTTTACTAGCCTAGTTGGAATGAACTAGTGTCTCATTTTGGTTTTGATTTGATATAAAATCACAGTGATTTGAAAAAAGCTGAGCATATTTTCATGTTTGATGGTCATTTGGATGTCCTTTTTGTCTGTTAAGTCCTTGGCTTGATAGGTTATTTGTATATAGGGTTTTTTTGTTACGTTTTCAAGGTTTTATATATTTCTATTGTCAATTTCTTGTTGGATATGTGGTTTCCAAATATATTTCCCATGTTGATCATCTTTTCTTTCTTTTGTTTTATAAAGTCTTTTCATGCATGAAAGTTTTATGAAGCTCCATTTCTTAATTCATTGCTTCTTATTTGTGCCTTTGTTATAATATTAGATAATACATTGTTAAGAGCTAGGCTTGTAGCTATTGGTCTTTTCCTGTCTGGAGCAAAAGATAGTAAAGAAATCTGAAAACTCGAGGAAGCAATTAGTCCACAAGACGAAGGGCCCATATGGATCTCTTCTGACCTGAGACTAGAAAAACTGATGGTGTCCCGCGCTCTGGCCAGGAAGACAATAGAGGGTTCCAGGTAGGTGGGGTGGAAAATGTGGAACAGAATTTAAATTACTCAAAGGTATTAGGCTTACCAGTCTGACAGAAATTGGATGAATCCCTAAGATGTTGCCCTCTAAGTTGGAGCTGAAACCACTCCTGGGGCCACCTTTCTCCTAAATGATAGACTAGCCTATAAAATACAAAGTAACACTTGGGAGAAGTGTACTCTGCAGAACAGTCAACTATGAGACTGAACAAGAGCAGCATCTCTACAGAAGTACAGATTAGAAGGCAGGGAAACAGGTGAATAGTGCAGAACCCAGGGTAGAAATGGGGAGAGAGAGCGTGGTCATATTACAGAGGGTATGGTCAATGTCATAAAACAATTTGTATATGAACTATTGAAAAGAAAAGTAATGTACCATGTAATTCTCACACTAAATACAAAGAAATGTTTTTCAGAATAAAAAAAACCTTTCATTTTTATTTAAGGGTAGCTAGGAAAGCTAGCTCGGCAACATTGCCTTTGCATTTTCTTCTAAGAGTTTTATGGGTGTTGTTTGCATATTGAGGTCCTTAAACCATTTTGAAATTGTTTTTGTACATCATGTGAAGCATGTATCCTATTTCATTTTTTGGTGTGTGGAAATCCAGTTTCCCCAGCCCCATTTATTGGAGAGATGCTCCTTTCCTCATTAAATGGGCTCAACATCCTTGTAAAGAACTAGTTGACCATAGATGTATACGTTTCTTTCAAGACATTCAACTCTATTCCATTGGTCTCTGTGTCTGTTGTTGTCTCAGTTCCAGGCTGCTTCGATGACTGTAGTGATACAGCATGTGTTAAAATCAGGAAGCCCGGGCACTCCCACTTTGTTCTCTTCTTTCAGCACTGTTTTAGCTATTCAAGGCCTCTTTCCATGCCGTATGAAGCTGGTGATATATTTTCCATTTCTATAAAGAAGACTGGTGGAACTTTGAATTGCATATACACAGACCAAGGAGCAGGGAACTCTGGTGATTTAATGGTAAGGAGTGGCACGGCTAATACAAAGGTATATGGTTTGAATCCACGAGCCACTCTGTGGGAGAAAGATGGGCAGTCCCCTCCCATGCAGTTTACTGTCTCTGGAAACCAGCTGCAGTGTCAGCTATGGTTGATTACAACTTGATGGTACAAGTTTATTGAATAATTTTTTGTGTGTGTTTGCACCTCAGGGTATTGTATATCTTGGTATACTTTGATGTATGTGTGAGAAGAAGTTACATCCTGCCATTGTTGAGGGTCCAAACCCGTTGCCATCAACATGTTCCAATCCACAGTGACTCTGTATAAGACAAAGGAGAACAACCCCATAGAGTTTTCTAAGACTGTAATCTTTACAGATGTGCATTGCTGTATCTTTCTTCTGTGGAGCAGCTGGTGGATTCCAATCAACCATTCCATTAGCAGTCAAGCACTTTAAGCATTGCACCACCACGGATCCTTATTGTTGAGTGTCGTGCCCTATAAATGTCAGTTAGATTTAGTTTAGGCTGATGGAGAAGAAAGTTCAAATTTTGTATTCTCATACTGATTTTCTAAGTTTTTCTGTCAGTTACTGAAGAAGTCTCCAACTCAAATTAGGAATCTGTTTCTCTTTTCAATTGTCAGGTTTTGCTCTTCATATTTTAGAAATTTTATTCTATGCATTGAAATCTGGAGGACAACTACCTGACCAACTGACTGAAAGAGATCTATATTTATTCCCATTACAAAAAAAGATGACCTTGGCATGCCAATAATGCCTGCTTATATATTGCTTTTATACAGTTCTCTCCCTCATCTTTTTCACTGCCGTGTATATTATTTAACCAGAATAAGAGTTGTATCGTAGAGTGATATGGGGTGGGGTGGGGGGTCTGTATAAAAATGAAAGATCTTTTTTCCCAAAGAAAAAAGCAGTCTGGAGTGGGGGCCAGGAAGGAAAATGTGCAACAGAGAACAATCAGAAATCCAAGTTCGTTACAAACTTTCATTAAAAGCTCAATTAAAAAAAACTTGACAGAGTGTGGAAATTATTGAACAATATCACTAATATCACACACTAGCAAGATCCTGCTGAAGATTATCCAGAAGCAACTGGAACGGTACATCAGCAGAGAACTGCCAGAAATACAGGCTGGGTTTAGAAGAGGCCATGGCACTAGAGACATTATTGTCAATATCAGATGGATCTTGAGAGAAAGCAAAGAGTACCAGAGGAATGTCTCTCTGTGCTTCATTGACTATGCAAAGGCATTTGACTGTGTGGATCATGACAAACTGTGACTAACTCTGAAAAGAACGGGAATCTTAGAACACTTGTTTGTACTTATGCAAAACCTATCCTTGGATCAGGAAGCAGTCCTCAAAACAGAGCAAGAAAACACTGCTTCGTGGTTCAAAATCAAGACAGGAGTGTGTCGGGGATAAATCCTGTCTCTACACCGTTTCAATCTATATGCAGGCCAGATCATTCAGGAAGCAGGGATTTATGAGGAGGAATGTGGCATCAGGATTGGAGGAAGCCTTTATCAACAACCTGTGTTATGCAGATGACACAACCTTGCTTGCTGAATTTAAAGAGGACCTGAACAATACTACCAAAAGCAATTTACACATTTAATGCAGTCCCAATACAAATACCAATCCCATTCTTCAACGAGATGGAAAAGGCAATCTCCAATTTCGTATGGAATGGAAAAAAGCCCCGAATAAGCAAAGCAC
>NW_006399883.1:5310830-5320662 GCF_000299155.1 Elephantulus edwardii
ACCATACCATACCATGGACCGCCAAGAAAACAAACAGTTTTGTCTTGGGGAGAGTGAAACGCAGTTTCTCCTAGGAGAGAAAGACCCTAGAGATGGATTGATACAGTAACTGGGGAAATGAGGGTTAATCTGTTGGATTTAGTGAGATCAGCTCAAGAGAGGGCTGAGGTCAGAGCTGCTGTACACAGGGTCACTGTGGGTCACAGGCGACTCGATGACACCTAACAAGAACAACAATATCAGAACAACAGTAATTTAGTCCATGGGAAGTTGAACGACTAATCCAAAGGCAGCCAGTTCTGATCTACCAGCTGCTTCTCGGGAGGAATATGGGCAATTTCCTCCTCTCCAATTGTTAGCCTCCAAAAACCCACTGGAGGCTCAGCTATGAGTCTCAGCTATGAGTCAGTTCCAACTGTATGGCTATGAAGCTGGTTGGGTTTTCTTTGGTTTTTCTTACTAACTGCTTGAGGGAGTGCTGGTTGTCTACAGAGAGTTGCACTGCTGACCCAAAGTTGAGGCCTTTCTAGTGATTCAAATCCACTAGTGTCTCCTTGGGAGAGAGATGAACCTCCACATCTCATGCAATTTACAGCCTTGAACACCCACTCGAGGGTCAGCAATGAGCCGGATCTGTCTTAACAGCAATCATTTTAAGATTGGGATAGCTATTTGATAAAGTGACTGTTTTTTAATCCTAGTTATATTTCTGATTTCTATGTCATCTTTGTTATTGTTGTTGTGTTGTGCCATTAACTCACCTGCTGCTCATAGAAACCCTATGAGTCGCAATAGCTTTGGACCCTTTTCTGTTTTGAGCCAATCGCACCATCTCTGACACACCTGCTACCATATCCCCAGTTACTGTGGCAATCCATCACATCCAGGGTCTTCCTCTCCTGTGTTGTCCCTCTACCCTTCCAAGCTTGATGTCCTTCTCCTAGGACTGGTCCCTCCTGGCAACATGCTCAAATTATGTAAGATGGAGCTTCAAGATCTTTGCCTCCAATGAGCAACTTGGTTTCACCCTCTCCAGGACAGACCTGTTTGTTCTCGTAGTGGTCTATGTTATGTCCAATACTCTTCTCCAGCTCCACAACTCAAAGACATTGATTCTTCTTCTGTCATCCTTAGTCATTGTGCAGTTCTCTGATGCACAGCAAGTAATTGTGAAGACCAGGATCTGGATCAGGCACACCTTAGTCTCTAGACTGACATTGTTTCTCTTCAGTACTATGGAGAGGTCCCTGACAGCAGACTTCCCCCATGAAATTTGTCTTTTGATTTTCTGACAGCTAGTGCTAAGTGTTGATTGTGAAACTGAACAAGCTGAAATTGTTAACAATCTCAATCTCATCTCTATCATGATGCTGTCAATTGGCCTAGTGGTAAAAATCTTTATTTTCTTAATGTTAAGCTTCAATCCATATTTGGAGTCCTTTACTTTTTCTGATATTAATGTAGTCATTCCAGCTTTGTTTTTATTAGTGTGTACTAATAGCATACCTTTTTTGATCCTTTACCTGTGAACCAATCTGTGTTTTTTTTATTTGGAGTACCTGAGTATTCTAACCAGTTAGTGCCCTTAGTTAGTAACCAAAAGATTTCAAATTCACCCAGAGACACCTCTAAAGAAAGTACTCATGTTCTACTTCTGAAAAATCAACCAGTGAAAATCCTATGGATAGTTATGTGGTGGGTAATGTAGTTAATATCTTTTCAATCTGTATGCAGAACAGACCATTCAGGAGGCTGGTCTTTATGAGGGGGAGTGTGGCATCAGAATGGGAGGCAGAATCGTCAACAACAACTTGCATTATGCTGATCACACAGTGTTGCTTGCTGAAACTGAGGAGGACCTGAAGTATCTTCTGCAGAAAGTCAAGGACTACAGTCTTCATTGTGAATTGAAGCTTAACATCAAGAAAACCAAGATACTTACCACTGGGCTAATTGGCAGCATCATGATAGATGGAGGGGATAGTGAGATTGTCAACAATTTCAATTTGCTCGGGTCTACAATCAACACTCTTGGAACCAGCAGCCAGGAAATCAGAAGACGAATTGGCTTAGGAAAATGTGCTGTCAGGGACCTCTCCAGAGTCAGTCTAGAAACTGAGGTAAGTCTGGCCGAGGCCATGGCCTTCCCAATTACTTGCTTTGTTTTAGAGAGCTGGCCAATGAATAAGGATGACAGAGGAAGAATTGATGCCTTTGAGTTGTGATGCTGCAGAAGAGTATTGAACATGTTATGGGCGGCCTAGAGAACAAATAGGTCTGTTCAGGAGAGGATGAAACCAACTTGCTCTCTTGAGACAAGGATTTTGAAACTCCATCTCACATACTTTGGGCATGTTGCCAGGGGTCCTATCCCTGGAGAAGGACATCATGCTTGAAAGGGTGGAGGGAAAGCACAGGAGAAGAAGACCCCAGATGAGATGGATTGATACAGTAACTGGGGTAATACGGATAGGTGTGTTGGAGACAGTGAGATTGGCTCAGGTGAGGACAGCGGTGCAGAGAGTTATTGTATATAAGGTCCTTATGAGTCACAGACAACTTGATGAAATATAACAACAACAACAATGTAGTTAATATCATTAATCAAAATGTTTATGAGGGATTAAATGGAGAACCAATTTGCTCTACAAACTTTTCACTCAAATTGCCATTTAAAGAAAGAGAACTCCAGATCATCTCACAAATAACAATCAAAATAAGATCAAAACAAGAAAATCACAGTAACTAAGAATGGCAAACTAAAATTTTTTTCTTGATCAGGGCTTTGAGAACATCAGTATTTCCTTGTAAGAGGTGCTGAGTCTGGCCTTTATGATAACTAAATATACATTGATGATTGAAAACAATTTACAAAGTGGTGTCTCTGTATGACTGGATTATCCTTTTCTTTATAGTCTTTTGTTGTTGTTGTTGTTGTTGTTGTTAGGTGTCATCAAGTCTACCACAACTCATAGTGACCCTTGTTGTTATGTACCAGGTAGTTGGAACCAACCCCTGGCTGACCCTCCAGTGGGTTTTCAGAGGTGGTAAACTGCACAGGAGGAGGTTTTCCATCCTTCTTCTGTCATAGTGACCCTGTGATCAACTAATCTGACCCTTGTCCTATCCCGTGCCATTCTCATCATTGCTGATAATCATGAGCCAATCGATACAGTTATTGTGTCAATCCATCTTGTTGAGGGTCTTTTGATGACACTCCACCTTTCCAGGCATGTCTTTCTTGAAGTACTGTCCCCTCATAACAATATGCCAAAGTATGTGAGATGAAGTCACCCTCCTTGACTCTATGGAGCACTCTGGTTGCAGTTTCTTGAAGGCTTCTTTGTTCGTTCTTTTGAATGTTCTAGGATATTCAGTACTTTTCTCCAACATCACTCCAACTCATAAGTATCAGTTTTTCTATCATTCTTATTCATTATTCAACTTTTAGATAAGTAATTAAAAAACAAAACTTAGATCAGATGCATCTTAGTCTTCAAACTGACATCCTTGCTCTTCAGCATTTTGGAGAGGTCCTTGGCAGCAGATTTTCTCAGTATAACATGTCTTTTGATTTTTTTGACTGTTGTTACCACAGGTGTTGATTGTGGATCCAAGCAAGATGACATTGTTGTAAAATTCAGTCTTTTCTCCATGTATCATAATGTTGCCTGTTGGTTCAGTGATGAGGATTTTTGTTTTCTTGATGTTGGGATGTAATCCACATTGAAGGCTGCAGTCCTTAATCTTCTGCAGCAAGTGTTTCAAGTCCTCTTCACTTTTAGCAAGCAAGATTATGCCATCTGCATAATACAGGTTATTGATGAGTCTACACCCAATCCTGATGCCACATTCTTCTTCATAAAACCCAGCTTCTTGAATGATTCCTACCCCTGTCTCCAGCATTCAGATTGACTAAGAGTGGAAAAAAGCTATAGCCCTGATACACACATTTCTTAATTTTAAACCATGCAGTATTTTCTTGTTCTGTTCATGCAGCAGCCTCCTTATGTATAGCTTTCACCTGGGCACAGGTTATTGTCCTGGGATCCCATTCTTCTCAATATTGGTTGTAATTTGTTGTGAGCCGCTCAGTGAAATACTTTTCCATAGTCAATAAGGACATAAATAGACATCTTTCTAGTATTCTCTTCTTTCAGCCAAGATCCATCTGACATCAGTGATTATATCCTTGGTTCCATGGTTTGAACTTCTAGCAGCACTCTCTTGATGTACCATTCAAGCTGTTTTAGGATAATCTTTAGGAAGATTTTACTTGCATGTGATATTAATAATATTGTTTGATAATTTCCACATTGAATTGTGTTGAATTACCTTTTGTGAGAACAAGTAATGGATCTCTTCCAGTCAGTTGCCCAGGTAGCTGTCTTCTCAATTTCTTGGCTAGACTGGAGAGCACATCTGTGGTTGCATCTTTTTGTTGAAACATGACCCTTGGCATCACACATATTCCTGGGGCCTTATTTTTTGCTAATGCCTTCAGTGCAGCTTGAACATCTTACTTCATTACCATTGATTGGTTCTTGGCCATATGCTACGTCCTAAAACGATTTTGTCAGCAATTCTTTTTTTTTTTTTGTACAATGACTGTATATTCCTTTCATCTTCTCTGATTTTACCTATAGAATACTTTAGTGTTGCAACTTGAGACTTGATTTTTTTTTTTAGTTCTTTCACCTTGGGAAATTCAAAATTAGTTCTTCCTTTTTATTTTCTAGTTCCAGCTCTTTGCACATTTTGTTATAATACTTTTATCTTCCTGAGCTGCCCTTTGAAATCTTCTGTTCATCTATTTTACAGCATTTCTCTCTTTGTTTTACCCTCTCAGCATACCAGTAGTTTTTAGAGTCTCTTCTGACATCTGTTTTGATCTTACTTATGTCATATTTTTAATGACTTTTTGGTTTCTTCATAGATGATGTCATTTACAAGTTATCTGGTCTTCTGTCATTAGTGTTGAATGCCTCAAACGTATTCGTAAGATGAGTTTTAAATTTAGGTGGGATGGAGGATGGACTTAATGCTGCATTTTGTTTCCTGTGGGCTAATCTTAATTTTCTTCAGTTTTAATTTGAACTTGCACATGAGTAATTGATGGTCTGTTCCACATTCCGCACCTGGCATGATTTTGACCGCCAGTATTGAGCTCCAGTGATTCTATCCACAGATGTAGTCAGTCTGATTGCTGTGTAATACAAATCAAGTGTGGGGGGGAGTTCTAGGTATATCATTACCAATTATATTTTTTTAGAAGAGGTATTTGCAATGAATAAATTATTGTCTAAAAGTCAATTATCCCATCTTCAGCCTCATTTCTCTCACCAAGTCTGTAATTTCTGACTACATCTAATTTATTTTTTACCTTTGCATTCCAGTAACCAGTTATTGTTAATAAATCTTGGTTGCACATTTGATTAATTTCAGATGGCAAAGTTTGATAGAAATCCTCAATTTTCTCATCTTTGACTTTGTTAAGTGCATAATTTTATTAATAATTGTATTAACAGGTCTTCTTTGTTTGCAAATGTATAATATCTTACCACAGCATTGTACTTCAAAATTTTTGAATGGTTTGGGGTGTTGGGATTTTTGTAGTGTTTTGTTTTTATTGTTTTACTATGAATGTAGTACCATTCCTCCTTAGTTTTCCATTCTGGCATTGTTTTCGTTGTTAGGTGCCGTAAAGTTGAGTATGACTCATAGTGACCCTTTGAACAACAAACCTGAACCCCTTCCTTTCCTGTGCCATCCTCATAGTTTCTGACATTCTTGAGCCCATTGCTACAGTCACTGGGTCAATTCTGGTTGAGGTCTTCCTTTCTTTGTCCAATCCTCCACCTTTCCAGGCATGATAACCCTTCTCCAAGGAATAGCTTCTCCTAGCAACATGTCCAAAGTGAGATGAGGCTTTATCAACTTTGCCTGCATCGTAATTGTCCGATTCAAAGTGGCCAATACCAGTCCATCTCGGCTCGCTAATGCCTAGAACATCAATCTTTATGTGTTCCATTTCATTTCTTATTCTTCCCATAGTTTCTCGATAATCCAAATATTAATAGTGACAGCATATTATTAAATTAAAAAATGATAAAAATAATTTTATTCTGAATATTCCTTATAGCAATTGTAAAACATAAGAGTATAAAAGAAAAATGCTACTCACCTCACTCACAGAGATAAAAGGATGTTGACTAGTTTTATGTGTATTTGTTTAAACAACTTATAATTGATTAATAGTAATAATAAAAACCCTGTGGAATACAATCCAACTCTGACACATGTGAGGCCACTGTGAGTCAGGATCAGCAGGATTTTAAGTGGCTTTGCTCTTTTTATTTGTTTAGATTACATTCTTTTATAGTGGTGCTGAATCTTGCTTTTTTCTCTCTCCAGTCCAACAGTAATTACATTGTTACATTTTTATGATTATCAATAAGGTTGCACATGATTCTGTCATCTTGCTATTTGTTGGTTTCATCTGTTGTTTGTCTTAACTTTTCCTTTTTTTCTGCCTGCCTTTAGATTTATTTTTATTATTATTTCCTACATATCCATTCATGACTTATTAGCAATATTTCTTTTCTGGGTTTTTTTTTTCAGTGCTTGACCAATGTACCTTCATATAATGTTTTTTCATCTTATAGGCAATATGGAAGTCTTAAAACAATATCTTTTCATTTTCCTCTCATATTCTTTGTGCTAGGGAGCTCTGGGGCTCAGTGGTAAGGATCTGCACTGCCAACCCTGAGGCACACAGTTCAAATCCACCAGATACTCCATGGGAGAAGATGGGCAATTCCCTCTTGTTTGATTTACTACTTAAGAAAGCCTGCAGGAGGGTCAGCTATGAGTAATTTCCAACTTGATGGTGCAACAACAACATCCTGTGTGCTGGTTTTTTGTGCACTTTGTTACTGAGTATGTTACAAACCTCACAATGGGATGCTGCTTTTTCCCCTTTAATCAGCAATTTTCTTTTAAAATAATCATAATCAATAATCATTCTATAACATATATTCTTATTGTTTTCATTTCTAGCTTTTTTCATCCACATAGCTCAGGCTGTTGATGAGTAATCTCTGATCTTGATGCCACATTCTTCTTCATAAAGTCCAGCTTCCACTCAGCAGGATTTGCTCAGCATACAGATTGAATAGATACAGAGAAAGGATATACCCTGATGCATACTTTTCTTCATTTTAAACCATGCAATGTTTCTTGCTCTGTTAGGGTAACAACTTCTTGGTCTAGGTCTGCGTTTTGTATGAGCATAACAAGTGTTGTGGGATCCCCATTCTTCTCAGTGTTATACAATCTTAGATCCAACTTGTTGATGAAAGTCAGGACAACCTAAAATGCTTGCTGCAGAAGATCAGAGATCACACCTTCAATATGGATTACATCTCAACATCAAGAAGACAAATCTTCCCCACTGGGCTAACAGGCAGTATCATGATAGATGGAGAAAGTATTGAGTTTGTCAGTGATTTAATCTCACTTGGATCCACAATCAGCAACCATGAAACCAGCAGGCAAGGGATCAAAAAAACATGATTAATTGGAAAATCTGCTGTCAGAAAACTCTCCAGAGTGTTAATGAGAAAGGATGTCAGTTTAAAGACTAAGGTGCACCTGATCAAAGCCATTGTGTTTTCCATTATCTGCTATGCATCTGAAAGTAGATGGTGAATAAAGATTATAGAAAAATGGATACCTTTGAGTTATGGTGTTGGAGAAGAGTACTGTATCCCGTAGACAGCCAAAAGAACAAATATGTTTTGGAAAAAGTGCAACCAGGATCCTAGGAGCCAAGGATGGTGGAGCTTTGCCTCTCTAAATTTGGTCGTGTCTTTAGGAGAGACCATTTCTTGGAAAAGGACTTGAAGTTTGGAGAAGTGGAGGATAATATAAAGAGAGGAAGACCCTCAACAAGGTGAATTAACACAGTAACTGTAACAAGAGCTCGAGTGTGCTAGAGATGATGAGGATGGCACAAGAAGGGATCGAGTTGAGATTTGTCGTTCATAGCGTCACTAGGAGCTGTAGTCAACTCAAGGACAACAGGTAATACCTACAAGGCATTCTTCATTTTTAGTGTAGATCCAGATTTCTTTCTATATCCTTTTTCTTCAGTTTGAAGACAATTTTTAGTACTTACTATAGTTCTATTCAATCTGGACCAATTGGCAGCATCTGGATGGATGGTGAAGAGATTGGTTTGGTTGGCTCCACAGTCAACACTCTTAGCACCAGTAGCCAGGAAATTAAAAGACGTATTGCCATGGAAAAGTCTACTGTTAGGGACCTCTCCAAAGTACTGAAGAGCAATGGTGTCTCTCTGGAGACTAAGGTGCGTCTGATACAGGCCAAGGTCTTTGCTATCACTTGTTATGCATCAGAGAGTTGGACAATGACTAAGGAGGATAGATGGAAAATTGATGCCTTTGAGCTGTGGTGCTGGAGAACAGTATTGAGGGTACCACGGACTGCTAGGAAAACAAACAGATTCATCCTGGAAAGGGTTAAACCGGGTGGCTTCTTGGAGGCAAGGATTCTGAGGCTCCATCTAACATATTTTGGACATGTTGTGAGGAGAGACCAGTCCTTGGAGAGGGACATCATGCTTAGAAGGGTGGAGGGACAGCGCAGGAGAGGAAGGCCCTCTATGAGGTGGATTGATTCAGTGACTGGGGTAATTGGGATGGGAGTGTCAGAAACAGTGCTACTGGCACAGGACAGAGCAGAGTTTAGGGCTGTTGTACATAGGGTCGCTATGAGTAACAACAACAACACAACTATAGTTCCCAGTCTTCTGGAGACCCAATATTTATACTTTTATTTGTCTAGAAATGTTTCTCATTTACTTTTATTTCATTTTATAGGAACTTACTCTCCACATGTAGAACTCTGAGTTAACAGTTTCTCTCTCACCCCCAATAATTACAAAATGTTGTCCTATTGTTTTCTAGCTGGATTCTAATAAATGAGTATTTCCTCTTGCTCATTCATTCATATATATCTTTTTTTTTACTCTGACTGCTTTAAAGTTTTTGTTCATCATTGGTTCTCAGTAGTTTGGTTGTGGTCTGTGTTGGTGTGGATGGATTTGTAAGTGCACGTGTGCACGTTTGTTTCTACTTCCTGGAGTTTCTCTCATGTCTGTCTTTACAGTTTTTATAAAACTGGAAAATTTTCAGTCCGTATTCCCTCATATATTTTTCTTTTTTTTTCCTCTTTCTAAAACTTCAGTTACATTTTATCTTGAGGTCATTGAAGCTCCACCAATTGTATTTTCAACTTTTTCTCTTCCTTTCCTTCCTTTAGGGTCATTTCCATTGCTATGCATGTAATAGAAATAATATTGTTTGATAATATCCACATTCAGTTGGATCACCCTTCTTGAGAATAGAAACAAACCAATCCATTGGCCAGACAGCCGTCCTCCAAATTTTCTGACATAGACTGGTGAGTGCATCCAAGGCTGCATCTGTTAATTGCAACATATCACTTGGTATCCCATCGATTCCTGGGGCCTTATTTTTTGCCAGTGCCATCAATTCAACTTCTACTTCCTCTTTCATTACTGTTGGCTCCTATTCGTATGATTTGGATTGGAAGGACACTTATCAATAACCTGCATTATACAGATGACATGACCTTGCTTGCTGAAAGTGAGGAGGATTTGAAGCACTTGTTACAGAATATCAAGGTATACAGCCTTCAGTATAGATTGTGTCTCAATATCAAGAAAACAAAGATTCTTACCACTGGACCAATAGGTAGTGTCATGATGGATGGAAAGGAGATTGAA
>NW_006399883.1:5321757-5322701 GCF_000299155.1 Elephantulus edwardii
TGGACTTTATGAGGAGGAATGTGACATATGGCTTGGAGAAAGACTCATCAACAACCTGCATTATGCAGATAACACAATCTTGCTTACTGAAACTGAGGAAGGCCTGAAGCATTTGCTGCATAAAGTGAAGGACTGTAGTCTTCAATATGAATTGAAGTTCAACATTAAGAAAATAAAGATTCTCACCACTGAGCTAATTGGTAGCACCATGATAGATGGAGAAGAGATTGAGATTGTTAACAATTTCAGCTTGCTTGGAACCAGTAGTCAAGAAATCAAAAGATTAATTGCATTAGGAAAATCTGCTGTCAGGGACCTCTCCAGAGTGCTGAGAAGCAATGATGTCATCTAGAGACTGAGGTGTACCTGATCCAGGCCATGATCTTCACAATTACTTTCTGTGCATCTGAGAGCTCAACAATGACCAAAGTTAATGAAAGAAGAATTGATGCCTGTGAGTTGTGGTGTTAGAGAAAAGTCTTAAATATGCCATGGAGAATTAAGATATGTCTTGGAGAGGATGAAACCAAAATGCTCTTTGGAGGAAAGGATTCTGAGGCTCTTTCTCACATACTTTTGCGATGTTGCCAGGAGGGACCAGTCCTTAGAGAACGATATCAAGCTTGGAAGGGTGGAGGGACAGCACAGAAAAGGAAGACTCCAGATGAGATGAATTGACACAGTTACCTGGGGTAATGAGGTTAGTTGTGTCAGAGACCGTTAGATTGACTTAGGATAGAGCAGGGTTCAGAGCTATTGTGCATTGGGTCACTATGAATCTTAGTCAAAGTGAAGGTACATAACAACAACAATCTGATTTAAAGCTCATCTATAAATTTTTCCTGTCAGATATAATATTTTTCATATCTGTGGCTCCTATATTTAATTACTTCAATTTTTCTTCTTGTTACATTCATGTGTAACTTTGAGCATAATAAATGGGG
>NW_006399883.1:5326030-5329438 GCF_000299155.1 Elephantulus edwardii
TTGGTTCTGTTGTGATGTTGCCTGACTCATCTCTTATTCGCATTATTTGTATTTTTTCTTTCTTTTCCTTTGTGAGTTTTGCTAATGGTTTGTCGATTTTATTGACCTTTTCAAAGAACCAACTCCTCATAATAAATGTTTTAAAGCCTTTATTTTTTCCCCATCATCCTGTCATTTCTGAATTCAGTTTCATTGACTGTTTTTCACTGTCACATTTCCCTATTTTTCTGCATACTTAATAATTTTTTTATTCAAGTGTGGAAATTTGTGATGTCACAAAAATTATTTTGTTGTCTTTTTTAAAATGTTGGACTTTGTTCATGCAGACTGTTAAATTACCTGTGGATTGTAACTTCTTGATGCACTTGAAAATTGCTTTAAGCTTTGTGGTGGAGTGTTTCCAGTACACTTTACTATAGACATAGTTCAGGCTTACTAATTCCAGAACACTTAATTGTGCTCATGTGAAACTTGTCCATACATCAGGAAGCAGTTGTTCATATATAGTAAGAGGTTGCTAGATGGTTTAAAATAAAGGAATGAAGATATGCATCAGGGCTATATCATTTCTCCATATCTATTAAATCTGTATACTGAGCAAATAATTTGAGAAGTTGGACCATACAAAGACAAATGTGGCATCAGAATTCAAGAAAAACTGAACAGCCTGTATTAGTAGATGACACAACCTTGCTTGCAGAATATGAAAAAGATTTAAAACATTTCTTGAAAAAGATCAAAGACCTCAACCTTCAATATGAATTACATTTCAATGTCAAGAAAATAAAATCTTTTCTAGTGGGCCAATGGGCAACATCATGATAGATGGGAAAACGTTGTGAAAGATTGATGTAGTCAGCAACTTAATTTTCTTTAGACCCACAGGCAACACTCATGAAAACAACAATCAGAAGATCAAAAGGGTTAACACATTGGGAAAATCTGCCATCAAGGACCTTTCCAAAGTGCTAGAGAGCAATGATGTCAGTTTAGAGATAATGTGTGCCCAATCCAAACCATGTTGTTGTGTACCATCAAGTTGGAACCAACCCATCGCTGACCCTCTAGTGGGTTTTCAGAGACAATAAATCACACTGGAAGGAGATTACTCATCCTTCTCCTGTGGGGAAGCTGGTGGATTTGAACTGCATGCCTTTGGGATTACAGTGCAGCTTCTTACCAGTAGGCCCTCAGAGTTCCTCAGTATTTTCAATTTCCATAGTATTTTCAATTGCATCTTATACATGTGAAAATTGGACAATGAATAAGGAAGACCACAGAAGAATTGATGTAGAAGTCCACTTGAGGGAACCTCCCAACAATGAATGTCTGTCCCTTAAGGTCTCTTCTGAATGTTGTGGGTTTTTATCGATGTCTTTTTACTCATGATAGTAAGAACTTTTCTTTCTCTTATGTCTAGTTCATCTCAAGGTGTTTTCCCCTAAAGAGCCAACCCCTGGTGGTTTTCATGTCCCCAGCCTCATAGTATTCAATGAAAGACTCAAGGAGTGAATTTTCATATTTCCAATGCACCGTTTCTATGTAGCTCCTTCCTCTAGAACAGTACTCTACCAGTTCCAGCTGATGCATCCTCCTGGTAAAGGTTTCTGTATTTCTAACTTTTTGATAGTTACTGCTACTTTTAGTTAAGTACCTTTAAGTAGAATGCAACACATAGTGATCCCATAAATAACAGATTGAACCCTATCCTGCACCATCCTCCCGATCTCCACCAAGTTCAAGTCCATTGTTAGTCACTGTGTTACTCCATCTAGTTGTGGGTCATCTTCTCTTTATCTGACCCTCTGCCTTTCCAAGCATGATGTCTTTGATAGTTGGGACACAGAATGTTGAAAAGTGACAGCTTAAATATTTACATTTTAAATTAAGACTATTAGAAATAGAATGGCTGTGGACTTTGAAAACTACCAGAACTTGGGAAGGAGAAAAAAAATAGTGCAAATATCAGGTGTCTGAGTGATTCCCAGGGCCCAGAAAAAGGGACTACTAAGCTTCCAGGTCAGTGACATCAGATACCTTGCCCCCTGCTTCTCAGAGCTGGTGGGGCCTGAGATTCGCTCAGGAAAATGGGAGGTAAGGAGCTGCCTTGGCTTGAAATTTCTGATCAGACTTTCTGCTGATTACTCTCTTAAAAAAATGCTAACAAATGGAATGAATACATTTGAAGGAATATGATCCATTTTCTCCCACCATCCTTTCAAGATAAATTCAATGACACAATACCCGCTGTTCCTGGACAAAACAGGGTAAATCCTGAAACCTTTCATGCTCACTCTTGACTGCTAATAGATTCACAGTCATCCTGAAACACAAACTCTCTGTTCAGAATTTTTAAAGTTTAGTTTACCACCACTGTCAAAACTTGTAACTTTACTAAAGAACCCTTCCTCCAGCCTTGGACCTGCTCTATTACTTGCTGTGACAAGGAGGCACAGTCCTTCCCTCTCTCCACCCATTTCTCTCCTAGGGATTCAAAGGTCACTACCAGCCCCTTAGGACTCAGGGCAGGGAGGTAAAGAGGGAGTCTCTCTCCCTTACACACACACACAGAAAATAAGGGGACAGGGGAGAGAGGGAGAGACCCAGGAGAGAAGGAGAAATGCTTTTCATTGTCATAGGAATTTTTTCTCACTCCTTTCCAGAATTCTCCTTGGCTGGTCAAGATCACTCTAGAGCGCTGGGTATCTTGCTTGGACTAGTCCTGCAATCCACTGTCAGAAGGGAGCCGTAGACACTTGCACCCCTTCAGGAGGAGTCAGACCCCAGCCCTCAGTGACTCTCTAGCCTTCTGTGTCTCTCTAGCTCCCTTTGGGAGGAGTGGAAGATCAAAGTAATTCTTTTCCAGGGAAACATCCTTACAAAATCCTTTACTCTTCTATCCACTGTAGAGCTGGGAGTTGTGGAATCTGTTCTTAATGCTTGTTTTATTTTTGTTTTTGTTTTTTTTAACTAACACTCACACCCACTTTGGTGGCAGACCATGGAACTGACAGTGCTTAGATGGAAATGAGACAGAAGCGATCATTTTTATTTCCTTTTACCAAAAGTGCCCATGTATTAACCTCCTATTGTATATCTGTCCCAGATGGATACTTCCTACACAGCAGCACTGAAAGGTAGGGACAACCAGTATTCTTTTATAAATGAGACAGAAACATCATTCACTTCTCTAGAAACAGGTTGAATCAAGAATTTGATTTATAAATATTTGGGACTATTTTATATCTTCAGCTTATCAGTGTTTTAAACTTCAGTTGTCTTGAGAGTGGTATTATTTTATTTTGAGGGAATGATTCCATTGTGATACATGGATAAGAGACTAAAGTTGTCAATTATTTCATTTGACTTGGATCTACAAGCAACACTCATGATAGCAGCAGTCAAGAA
>NW_006399883.1:5331003-5389714 GCF_000299155.1 Elephantulus edwardii
TCAGTATATTCCTTCCATCTTCTTTTGATACCTCCTGGATCATTTAACATTCTGCCTAAAGCATCCTTGGTTGTAGCAACTTGAGGTTTGAATTTGCTCTTCAGTTCCTTGAGCTTACTTGGGAAATCTGTCAAGGACCTCTCTAAAGTGCTAAAAAGTAAGGATATCAGTTGAATTGCTAAGGTGTGATTGATGTAAACAATGGTATTTCTAATTGCTTCCCATGCATCTGAAAGTTGGACAATGAATAAAGATGATAGAAGAATTCAGGCCTTGGAATGGTGGTGTTGGAGAAAAGCAATGAAAATCCCACGGATGGCTAAAAGAACAAATACGCCTTGCACAAAGTGCAACCAGCATGCTTCTTGGAGGCAAAGATGGTGAAACTTCATCTCACATGCTTTGGGCATGTTGTCAGGAGGGACCCCAGTCCTTGAAAAGGAGCATCAGTCTGGAAAAGGTGGGGAATAAGAGAAAGGGAAGACCTTCAAAGAGATGGATTGACAGAGTGTCTGTAACGATAGGCTAGAGTATACCTGAGATGGTGAAGATGGCTCAGGATAAGACAAGAGTCAGATCTGTTGTTCGTAGAGTCCCTGTGACTCATAGTTGACTTAAACACCGAACAGCAACAACAGAGTAATGGAAATAGCTTCAGCCTTCCAGCCTTATAAGCTAAGTCATTGCAAACCTCTCTGAAATAACAACTGTTTGATCTTCTGTCACGTGGGTCAGTCTAAGCCTTGAGAAGCAAATATGGGCCTGGGACCAAAGGGATAAAAAGGGACCCTCCAGCAGCCATTCTTAAGAACTCAAACCTGAATATTTCGCTGTGTTTTTTGGAAAATACTGACATTTCTAAAACTGAAACCAAGAGGAGAAACTCCTAAAAATAAAGGTAAAGGGATTGTAAATAGATTAAATGTCTCAAGGACATCTTTAGCCTATTTATTTTTTTTTAAAAATCATTATGATGAGAAATGGAAAATTTATATATGTGTGTTTGTGTGTATACATGTGTGTATATATCCATTTAGATAGATGTTGTCATATGCTGTAGAATCAGAATTGACTCATAGCTGACCCTCTAGAAGGTTTTCAGAGGCCGTAGATCACATGGGAGGAGACTGCCCATTTTTCTCCCATGGAGTAGCTGATAGATTAAACTGCTTGCCTCTGGGTGAGCAGCATAACTCCTTACCACTAGGTTGACTGAGCTCCCTGGTAGATAGATTTAGAAAATATGATAGGTAGGTAGAGATCTATAGCTAAATAAAACATGGTGACAGTGCAAAATGTATTGGACTAATAATTGAAAGGTCAGCAGTCTAATCCACGCATTCCTACAAGCGATAAAGATAGGCAGTCTTGTTTCATAAAGATGGACAGCTGAACAACCTGATGGAGACACACAATGAGTCAGAGCTGATTCAGTGGCATAGAGTTTGTGTTTACACACACACAACCTATGAAGGTGTGTATCAGTGTGTGTGTGCTCAGTTCTAGAAACTATTTTTTCTTAAATGGAGAATCTGTTGCAGTATTTTCTATTTTAACGCTTTCTCATGAATGCAGACACACCAAGCCATAGGAAAAGTGGGAGGATGTCCCATTCTCCAAGTGAGTGTTGGGTTTCTGCGACTCTGAGGCTTCAGATCTAACTAGCACATGAGGGGCCTATCACGGTGGGATGTCCTCCATGTATGTGGGCTCCCACCCACTGGGGTGCACACCCATGGTTGAGGAGAACATTATGAGAGATGAGGGTCCTGCCACAGAAACTCCGTCATGCACAGTGTAAAAACATCACAGTGCCTCGCACAGTGGTGAAACTCCACGGGAGATTATCAGGTCCAAAAAGGAAAAGAAGGAAGTGCAGAGAAAGGAGTTGCTATGACCACTTTTCTCTCTTCCCCAAGTCCTAAGCCACAGCCTCCTGAGGGAGTCAAGTCCAACCCTTCCAAAAGGCACCGAGAACGCCTAAATCAGGAGCTGAGCAAACTGACCACTTTGCTGCCTTTCCCCGAGGATGTGCAGGCCCGACTGGACAAGCTCTCCATCCTCAGGCTCATCGTGGGCTACCTGAAGGTGAAAGGCTACTTCTCAGGTAAGTGTCGCTGGTAGTTCCTCAACAAAGAGCAAAAGGTGCCCCTCCACCTGCCAGCTCCCCGGAGGAGCCCCAGGACCTGAGCACTGACTGAGCTCTCACCCTCTGTCCAGGTGGAACCTGTGCAATCCCCTCTAACTGTCAGGCTCAGTGCAGATACTTGGTGAACAGAAATGAGGGCTCTGCCTTACCTCGTTGGGTTGTTTGGGAAAGGAGATGGACTCAGATTTTCCTGGCTATGCTAGTCAGCACCAACCTTCACAGAACAGTGGACTGGCCCTTTCCTCACTTTGTTTTGTTGCTTCTGTGAGAATCCAGGTGTCCCTTCATCTACAGAGCTCTGGTTCAAAACAAAGGACCCATTTTTCCCTGAAGCTCTGATGTGGACTTATATATGATTTCTTCAATTATAAATTTCTCATCTTCTTGATGATTTCTTTTTCCAAAAGTCTCTATCAGTGGGCATCAGTTTATACTTATGGTGTTGTTACTTAAGATACACATTTTTTCCCAACTCTTCTTGCAGTTGGAACTTGTATACACCTACAATCTTATAACTAGGCACATTTTTAGGGAGGTCTGATAGTGTTGTCCATGGGGAGCTGCACTGCTAAGCCAAAGGCTTCACCTTTCTGGTGTTTTGGATCCACCAGTGCTCTGCTGAAGAAAGACAGACATTCTTCTTCTGTGCAATTTACAGCCTCAGAAACCCAGTGGATGGTCAGCTATGAGTCTGTTCTGACTTGGTGATAATGAGTGAGTGAATGAGTATGATTCACATTTTTATTTCTAAAGGATATTTTTGCTAAATATGGAATTTAAGAGGCCTGGTTTTTCCATTTTAACATTTTAAATATGCCTTTCCTTTATCTTTTTCCCTTGCTTCCTTGGGATGAAAAGTAATCTGTTATCCTTACCACAGTTCTCCTGTAAGTGACATGTCTTTTATTTCCTCTGTTTGCCTTTTCTTTTTCTCTTTGGTGTTGAACAGGTTTTGCATAATTTTCAGTGTGTTTTCCTGATTGAGGTTCGCACAGCTTCTTTTTTTATCTGTATTGTAGTTTCTTCTCACAGATACAATAAATATTTCTATGATTAAAACAAAACCACACAGTTGTTCTAAGAGGCATTTCCAACAATGTGAGCCTATAGGCGAAGCCCCATCGAGATAGACCTCACAGAGCTCCTTGAGTGCTCTGTGGAAATCTGGAAATTCATGCCCAAATTTCCATCAGTTTTTATAAACTTCTGGCCATTTTCTCTTAAAACACTTTTTTGGCACACTTTTCTCTCCTTCCTTACCTAATGAGATTCAAATTGCATGTATGATGATGTTGTTGCTGCTGATGTTAAGTGTTATTGAGTCACCTAAGGCCCATAATGACCCTAGATGCAGCAGCTCTGAAGCCTGCCCTGTCCTGAACCCGTCCCACTAATTCCAAAACAACAACCCCCATTGCCCCAGTCACTGTATCATTCCACCTTGTCTTGGATCTTCCTCTCCTGCTCTGTCCCTCCACCCTTCCGTGCATGATGTCCTTCTCCAAGGACTGGCCACGTGCCCAAAGTAAGTGAGATGGAGCTTCAAAATCCTAGCCTCCAAGGAGCAACCTGCTTTCACCCTCTCCAAGGCAGACCTATTGTTGTTGTTGTTGTTGTTGTTGTTGTTATGTGCCATCAAGTCGCCTGTGACTCGTAGTGACCCTATGTACAACAGCCCTAAACCCTGTTCTATCCTGTGCCAATCTCACTGTCTCTGACATTCCCATCCTGATTACCCCAGTCACTGACTGAATCAATCCACCTCGTAGAGGGTCTTCCCCTCCTACGCTGTCCCTCCACCCTCCCAAGCATGATGTCCCTCTCCAAGGACCTCTCCCTCCTTTCAACATGTCCAAAGTATGATAGATTGAGCCTCAGAATCCTTGCCCCCAAGGAGCCTCCTGGTTTAACCCTCTCCAGGATGAATCTGTTTGTTTCCTTGGCAGTCCATGGTACATTCAATACTGTTCTCCAGCACCACAGCTCAAAGGCATCAGTTCTTCTATCCTCCCTAGTCATTGTCCAACTCTCTGGCACATAGCAAGTGATTGCAAAGCTTTACTAAATTGGCACTGACTCATGGTAACCTCATGTACAATAGGACAAAGCATTGCCTGCCAGCTCCTGAACCCTCTTCATAGTCACTGGTGTGCTCATACATGTTGCACAGCTTGTTGTCCTTTGAACTCTTCTTAGTTCCCCCGCCCCCATGGCTTTTGTTTGTTTTATATATATGTGCTCCCTCCTCCTCTAATCCCCTTCTATTTCTTTGCTTTATTTACGATAATTTCCATTGTCTTCAAGTCAGACACCCTGGTAAGACAGTGGTTAAAGCTCTTAGCTGCAAACCAGAAGCTTGGTTTTTCAAACCACCAGCCATTCTGTAGAAAAAAATATAGGCAGTCAACCCTACTCTGTTACATAGGATCACTGTGAGTTGGAATCTGGGCACCAATAGATGGGTCTTCCAGTGTTTATTCTGCTAAGCCCATCAGATTTCTTTTTCATTTCAGTTTCATTTTTACAGTTTCCATTTCTCTGCTCGCTTTCATTTATGTGCTCAATTTTGTTGTAGTTATGAGGATTCCGAGCTGGGCTGTTCATGATCCTATTTGTAAGCCACAAAGAGTTACTTAATTTGAATAAAATCAAATCAAATCATTAGTTCCTCAGTTATGCTAGTCACATTCTAAGAGCTCAGTAGCCCCTATCGTGGGCTAGAGGAAGTCACCTTGGACAGCACAGATGTAGAACATTTACCTCCTGGCATTCATGTATAGCATTCTTCTGTCACCAGAATCGTCTTCTGATCTGTTCCATAGCTGTAAGATGTCTTCCTTTGTCATTATGGGAAGAAAATGAAAAGCTTTGTTTTCTCAACTGTGTTTAGTGGAAGGTAAAAAAGGGTCACAATGACAATCTTCCTTTTTATCTTCTTGAAAGGTCATGAGGGACTTTAGCAATGAAATAAGAAACGTGAGGAATAAGACAAGGAGGGGTGTGTGTGTACTGTTTTTCTCCCATGTCACCTTTCTGGGTGTGCTGTCATCCTTATACCTGCCTCTAGAGTCCTCATTAGTTCCATTCTCCTGGTGTAGAGTTGATGACTCTGTTTTCTGACTCTGTTTCCTAGAAGTTTCATACAATTGCTGTTTGGGGAATTGTTTTAGAAGTGGCTGTTAATTGCTTCTCCTAGGAGAAGGTGGAACAGTGTTTGACTGCGTGCTGGCTGTTGGCTCCAGAGAAACTTCACCTTCTGCAGGCTCCACACCTGCCTCCCTTCATCCAGCTGGCAGCTGTAACAGCCTCTTTCGTCCTCAGAAAGTTTCCTCCACAAAACCTCGGCTTGTGCCCGCTATGCCCCCATCAGCTGAAAACCAGTCCACCTCAAGAAGCCCCTGACTCAGGGTAGAGCCATACTGCAGAGGGGAGCAGTGAAGAGTGCCCCAGAGTTTGCCTGGGGTGAGGATGAAAGTGTGGGTGGGGATTGGGCTGGGGAAGGGACCTGCCAGGGCTGGGCTGGCAGCAAGGACAGGCCTCTGGGAGGAGTGTGTGGTGTCTTCAGATGCTTAAAACTCACCATGCCCAATAGACTGGCTTTGACCAGTACCTTAGGAACTCCTGCCCTTCCACTGCAAGATGACAAGCGCCCTCATCTCTGATGTGAAGAAGGGTCCTTATGAGAGTTAAACGATTTCTTCCAAGGACATCTGCATCAGCTTTCCTTCCCCTTGTGCAAGATAGAATCAAAAGTATAGTTGATTCAGAGGAAAGTTGGAAAACTCCTGTGGGTAACTGGCAAAGTCAAGGTTTTGAGCAGTGACACAGAGCCCTCACTGCCCCCTCGATCCCCTTCTGTCCTCATGTTCGAGACGGAACAGCAGAACTCTGCTCTTGGCCCTCATTAGAGTGGAGGTGAGGACAAGACTGTCGTTTAATCCCAGTCTTACAAAGAGTTGCCCAGTAAACCTGAGGACCTACACTGCCAAGCCCCCTGACTCAGAAAGGGTTTGTTTTCACCTTGTGAAGAGTCACCCTGGCCCCTCCATTCCTGGGTGCAGCCAGTGCGCCACACAGCTGGCCCTCCCTCGCGTGACTGGAGCCTGTGGGGGTGCCTGATCAGAGAGAGTTGCAACTACAGTGAGTCACCGTCTGGGCACCGCCCTCCCTGCCTCCTTCCCAGGGATTAGAGATCAAAGCAATCCAACCTCCACTGCCAAGCTGCATGCATGGCCCAATCCAGCCTGGACCAACCACATCCATCCATGACAGTGGGCTCAGGACCCAGACCAGCTATGAGGCAACTAAAGGTAACCCTGGACCCAGCATGGAGGGGTGTGGGCAGCCTGTAACCTTGTCACCTTCCTTGGTGCTGCTGCTGTCTTGCCTGACCACTCCTATCCCATCGCTAGTTGATAAAACACTAAATGACTGAGAGAAACTGCCTCTTAATATTTTAAGCCACTTTGGAAGGAAAATGAGTGTCCCACTTCAAGCAGAGAAAGGCTTAGCCTAGAAGCTTCCTGCATCCAGTGAGGTAAGTCAACCACACATTGAACATAAACTCTTCTTACCACAGCCAAACATACAGATATCAAGGAACCTCCCACAGACCTCAGGCTCTGGGCAGAAGGAGAGGTGGGAAAAGCACCGGGTGAGGGAAGAGCCACAGCAGTGATTCCAACCAGCCTCTGCAGCCAACCTTCCCTCATGACCTCTGAGTCCACAGTCCCCCCAGCTTGGAGAAGCCTCAGGAACCTTCTTCCTGTCATTGCCCCCTTCTGGCTCCATCATGTCATGATTCACGCTCCTTGTCAGAGATACGGAACCAATAGCCTGATTAAAGATAAATATCAGTAGCACGAGGCACATGTTTAGGTCATGGTTCAAAGGTTACCTGCGCAGGTTGGCTGCTTAGTAAGTTATCCACTGGAGGAGTGGGGCCCCATGTCCCGTCATGTTTCACTGAAATGTGACAGGAGCCAGCATTTTGGCACCCAGGAAGGAGTTTATTTCCTGAGGAGGAAAGAAAACTTTAAGATGAATTTTAAATTCTCTTTGCCTCCAATTTTTCCCTATGGAAACTTCTACTCTCCCTTTTTAAATTTGGGTTTTTTTTCTACATAGACACAAACTCTTACCATTTCCTGAAATTATCCTTGACTAATATTTGATATAAAAATAGCTTTTGACATACTCACCTGGTGGAGAAATTACCATGATCATGAAGGTGGTTTTCCCAAGGCAAGGCTTATCTATTGCACTCAGTTGTGCTGACCTCTGTGATTTCCCCAAATGTGGGATACTCAGCTGCATAATATGTGGTAGTGGGGAGCTGTGTTTATGTAAAAACAAACAAAAAACTTTTTGCATAGGTATAAAAATGTTCGTATAAAACACAATGTCTATGAATGAGCTCTGGTGACCTCAAGGCAAGAAGCTGCACTGCAATCCCAAAGACATGTGCTTTGACGCCACCAGCCACTCCACAGGAGAAGCATGGGCGGTCTCTTCCTGTGAAATTAACTGCCTCTGAAAATCTACCGGAGGGTCAGCTATGGGTTGGTTCTGACTTGACAGTACACTCAACAACATATGATTGATAGTGCAAAACCAATTAAAAAATATATATATTAAAAAATAGCTATTAAGATGCTATTGTCTTGTTCATCTTTTGAAATTTTGTTGCCAAAAGCCTTCCTATGTAACATTGCCAACACAGGGAGCATTTAAGTTGAAGGACAGGCCTGGGATGGGCATGAGGGATGCTGAGTGATAGCACTCAGTAGCAGGTGGTCCTGTCCTTTTGTTGGGCTGTCCCAGAACTATCTAGCTGCTCAGCAAGTGAAAGTGAGTATCCGTAACTTCTGATTCTCTCAGCTGCAAGATACTCATCTTCCACAACTCAGCCAGTAAGGAAAGTATATTCTCTCCCATGAGGAGGTGGGTTGCAGATGCCAGGCTCAGTTGCCATCCAGTTCTCTTCTCTCTGCTCTACCAGCTTTAACGGGTTGGCTTTGTCTCCTTCCCTGAAGGTGTATAGCATTAGATGGCATTTTCCCCATTTAGACACAGCCCCACCCACTTCTGTTGAGTCAGACTTAACACCCTCCCTTGGGTTTCTGATACTCTATGTCTTTACACGAGTAGACTGTCCATCTTTCTCAGCTCCCAGGAGTGGTTAGTAGATATAGACTGCTGACCTCCCAGTTAGCAGCCTGATATCTTGTGCCATCAGGGCTACTTATACAGATACAAAGTAGATATATGTCATCAAGTTGGAACTCTTAGTTGACCCTCTAGTGAATTTTTGGAGCCTGTAAATCACACAGAAAGAGATTGCCCATCTTTCTCCTTTTTAGAGTGGCTGTTGGACTCCAACCAGGTACTTTGGGTTGGTAATGCAATTCCTTACCACTAGGCCACCAGAATACCCTATACAGACACAATAGATATTAATAAATTCAAGAATCCAGATAATAATGAAATGTAATAACTAGGAAGCAGTAAGTTGACTTTATCACTTGTTTTCATAATATTATTGTTGTCATTGTTAAGTATGTCAAGTCAGTTCTGATTTCTAGAAATCTATGTACAACAAAGGAGGGTGGCACAGAATAGGACAGTGTTCAGATCAATTGTTCATAGGGTTTCTGTGAGTCATACTCAACTCAACTGTACTGTTTTAGAAGGAGCAGAAGATAGGACATAAGGACACAAAATTGTGAGCGTCTCTCCTAAAAGGCCAAAAGGAGTAAGAATAGCACAGCCCCTCACTGCCCCAGAATCAGAAAGCAGATAAAGAGCCCATAACCCAGCTCCATGGTGCCTGTAGAGCCCCACCAGCAGCAAGAGGTTCATGTATTCTTTGTTGACTCTCAGACTCACAGTTGTGGAACTGGTGGATTCCAGCTTCCAGAGCAGCACCACTTTTTTAGTTACTGCACAATTCCCTACAAACCAGAACTCCACTACAGGGTGATTTAGTGGAAAAGAAATGCAACCCTGACAACATACTTCCCCGATTTTAAACCATGTACTATCTGTCCTTTTTTTTTTTCTATTTAAAATTCTCTGTTGGTCTGTGTTCAAGTTCCACATAGCACACTTAAGTATTTTGGAAATCCTATTCTTTGAATTGCTTCCCATAATTTTCTGTGATCCACATACTAGAATGCCTGCTCATAGAAAATAAAACATAGGTCACCCATCTTTTTGGTACTCTTTGCTTTCAGCCAAGATCTATCTGACATAAGCAGTGATATTGCATGTTCCACATCATGTTCTGAATCTGTACTGAATTTCTGGCAGTTCTTTGTCAGTATTGCTACAACTGTTTTTAAATTCTCTTCAGCATCATTATTATGAATTATATTATTTGATAATTTCTGCATTACATTAGATGTTTCTTTATATGGAAACATGGCACATATATGGATTTCTTCCTGTTGGTTGTCCAGTCAACTGTCTTCCACATCTTGGTATAGATGCATAAGCACTTCTAGTATCACATATGCTTGTTGAAACATCCCAGATGGTATTCCATCAGTGTCTGGAACCTTGTGCTTTGCCAATGCCTGGAGTGCACCTTGGACTTCTTTCTTCAATACCATTGGTGTTTGATCAAATACAACCTCCTGATATGATTGAGTGTTGACCAATTGTTTTTGCTACAGTGATGTTGTATATTTCTTCAAACTCCCTGCATCATTGAGCATTTTGCCCTTAGAATCCTTCAACATTGAAATTTGAGGCTTGAATTTTTTTCATACATTCTTTCTGCTTGAGAAATTCCAAGCCTGTTCTTCCCTTTTGGTTTTCTAGCTCGAGGTGTTCATGCATTTTATTTCATATTTTATCATCTGGAGCCAGTATGAAATATTTTGGTCAGCTCTTTTACATTATCATTTTTTGTTTTCATTAGTTGTGTTATATTCAGGGGTAAGTTTTGTAATATCTGCTAATATCCACTTTGCTCTTTTCTTCTTTCTTTTTTTAAAACAAAATTTTGTTTTTGATGTCCTTGATATTATTACATCAAGGATCTTTAAGTTCTTTATTCACTTTATGTTCAGTGTATCACATCTGTTCTTGAGATAGTCTGTAAATACAGGTCCAATATACTCAATATTGTACTTAGACTTTTATGGACTTGTTTTTATTTTCTTTAGCTTCACTTTGAACTCGCATATAAGCAATTGTTGATCTGGTCTATCAGTCCTTGGCCTTCTTCTGACTGGCAATACATATTGAACTTCTCCATCATTTTTTTGCACAGATGTAGATTTCAATCCTATGAAGACCATGGATGTAGTTGTCATTTATATTACTGAATTAAGGTGTTTCCAATAAAAAAGTCATCTGGTCTATAAAAAAAATACATGTTATGAGACTTCTAGTGTTGTTTCTCTTACCAAGGCCATATTTTCTAGTTATTTTATTTCCAGCTTTCACCTTCCAATCACAATTGTTCTTGTGTACTGACTGTCAGATTTTATCTGATCCATAGCTAACCCTTCAATGCATTTTCAGAGGCAGTTAATCACACAGGAGGAGATGGCCCATCTTTCTCCTGTGGAGCAGAAAGTGGATTTGAACTGCATACCTTTGAGTTACCAGCATAATTGCTTACCACTAGCCACCATCTGTACATAGGGTTTTCAGAGGCCTGCTACTTCAGAAGTGAATGGCCAATCCTTCTTCCTAGTCTGTCTTAATCTGAATGTTTAGATTTAGAGGAATATCTGACAGACAAGCAATTTATGGAGCAGTGAAAGATAAATCCCTCATTGCTGTGGTGCTGGAGAAGAGTATTGAATGTGCCATGGACTGCCAAGAAAACAAACTGATTCATCCTGGAGAGGGTTAAACCAGGCTACTCCTTGGAGGCAAGGATTCTGGGGCTTCGTCTGACATACTTTGGACATGTTGTAAGGAGGGACGGGTCCTTGGAGAGGGACATCATGCTTGAGAGGGTGGAGGGACAGCGCAGGAGGGGAAGACCCTCCATGAGGTGGATTGATTCAGTGACTGGGGTAATCGGGATGGGTCTGTCAGAGGCAATGCGATTGGCACAGGATAGAGCAGGGTTTAGGGCTGTTGTACACAGGGTCGCTATGAGTCACAAATGACTCGGTGGCACATAACAACAACAACAGCCACCATCTGAAAGCTGGACAATGAATAAGGATGACAGAAGATGAGTTGATGCCTTTGAATTGTGGTGATGGAAAAAAGTGCTAAATATCCCATGGAATGACAAAAGAACAAATATGTCTTGGAGAAGGTACAGCCAGAATTCTCCTTGGAGGTGAAAATAATGAAGCTTCATCTCACATGCTTTGGGCATGTTGCTAGAAGTTATTCCTTGGAGAGGGATGTCATGCGTGGAAGGATGGAGGGATAGTGATGGAGAGGAAGACCTTTAACCAGATGGACTGGCACAATGACTGCAGCAGTGGGTCTAAGACTGTGAAGATCGCACAGAATAGGACAAGGTTCAGATATGTTGTTCACAGAATCCCTGTGAGTGGTACATAGCTTGACAGTGCCGAACAACAGCAACAAAGCCACCAGTGCTGCCTCTCAGTGCATCTTTATTGCATATTTGGTCTATTTAATATTACAGAAGTTGGTAAAAATCTTCAACTCCATCTTTGTCGATTATCATTTGTTGTTGTGTACCATTGAGTCAGAAATGACCCAAGCCGACCCTCCAGTGGGTGTTCAGAGGCAGTGAGTTTTCATGGGAGGAGATTGCCCATCTTCCTCCTGCAGAGCAGCTGGTGGATGGATTAGTACCATGTGTCTTCAGGATTTCAGCTTCTTACTACTAGGCCACCAGAGCCCCTATCTTGGTTGTTAGTGGTTGATATAAATTTGGATGTTGTTGTTGTTGTTGTTACATGCCACTGAGTCAGAACCAACTCATAGCTGACCCTCTAGTGGGCTGTCAAAGGCAGTAAATCACATGGAAGCTGACCGTCATATTTCTCCCGTGGAGCAGCTGGCGGATTTGAGCCTCATGGCTTTGGGTTGACCGACAACTCCTTAACCCTAGGCCACCAGAGCTGCCTAATTTGAATAGTGGTTGTATTAACTGATGTTACTTTTGGGAATATGGGTTATTATCCTGACACTGAGAGTGTTGACTTTAGGCTAAATCTTGAAATCTTCTTTTTCACAATAAATGTTACACTCTTCAATGTGTCATCTTCAACATAGTAGATAATTTTGACTCAAAATGGCCAGACTCGGTCCATTTCAGCTCATTAATGTCTAGAATATCAATCTTCATGTATTTTGTTTCACTTATGGCAACTCTCAATTTCCCTAGATTCATACTTCACAGTCTGTGTTTCTCACATCAATAGGTATTTGCAGTTGTTGCTTCTTGTTTTGAGTTGTACCACCACATCGGCATGTGCAGGTCCTCCGTCTTCATCACTGAGGTGACCCTTCTCTGAGGAGCAAATCTTATTTTGAGTGCTTTACAACCCGAGAAGTTCATCTTTCAACTTGCATCAGACAATGCTGCACTGGTGTTTTTAAGGTTTTCACCAAACATATAAAAAAAATAGATTGTGAGGTCCATCTTTTGAGTCTGTCTCAGTCTGGAAGTGCCCCTGAAATCTGTCCACTATGGATGGCCTTGATGGTATTTAAAATACTACTTCCAGGATCATAGTAATGTACAAGTCACTATGGTGCAACAAGCTGAAAGGAGGAAAAGAAGTTGAATAAGTATTTTCCCCAAAATAAATATAAATGACCAGTAAGTGAATTAAATATTGCTCAGTGTCTTTAACTATTTTTTATTATTCTTAATTTTAATGAAAGTTTACAGAGATTTTGGATTTCCGTTCATTCATTGTTACACTTTTCTCCCTGCCCACCCTTCCCCCCCACCCCCACCAGTTCACTCTTCTCTTTGAAAAGTAAAATTCTTTCATTGTTATACAATCCCTCCCCCCAAGTCCACTACTCCACTATGCGGCCTGTGTTCTGGACTCCTGTCAATGTCACTATTAAACTCATTGCCATTGAGTCGATTCTAGCTCATCGCAACCCTCAGTCCAGTTTCCAGGGTTGTAAATCTTATAGGAGGAGAGTGGCCATCTTACTCCTGTGAAGCAGCTGAAAGATCTGAACCAGTGAGCTTTCAGCTAGCAGCTTGATATGTTATGTAGCACACAGATCAAAACCACAGCTCGATAGCATTTCTCATCCAAAAAACCAGCTAGAACAGTATATCATCAAGGAAATTCAAGCTGCATTCAGAAAAGGCCCTGGTATAAGAGTTATCATATGGATTTTGGCTGACAATAGAGAATACCAGAAAGATACTTATCCTATGGGATAACACATATTGCCACCATTCTTCCCCTGAGAGAGACCACCAGCAGGACAGAAACCTTTGGGAGCAGTGGGGGAACACAGCTGGGGCTTGACTCTGTGGGTGACAGAAACAAGAAGAAATGGGGCCCTTTGACCTGAGTGCACACAGCTGGAGACATGCAGGTGACTATCTCTGAAGAGAGACAGTCATCCTGTTTCTCAAGATGTCTTGTTATAAGGAAGCTCTTGGGTTGAAATCCTTCCCCAATTCCGATCTCCCCAGTTCTCAAATACACCTTCTCCTTCCTTGTTAATAAGCCCCATCTCCACCCTCTGATCTGGGGCCGCTGCAGTGATCCTGGCACATGGTGCAGAGCAGGAATGCCTCTACAGTGGCAAGGAAGTGTGTTTGCTTTTACATTACTAAGCAGTAGAGTAACTCACAAACAGTTTTGCCTAAATGACTAGCCTCTGATTTCAAGCCAGCCTCAGCCATTTCTCTCATCTTTGTCTTTGACGTCTGCTTGGGCAAGCAGGAGTGGCTCCTACACCCTTTCTAGTATCAGAACGAGGTCACTTAATGGATATTTCATGTGGCTGTGAAAGGCTTTTCTTGAGCCAGAGCTCAAGCTGGCGAGATTATGAAATGTTTGTTTTGTTTATTGTTTATTTTACTTTACCTTCATATCTTTTTTTTTTTCTTTTTGAAGGAAATTTGTAAAGCATGGTAATTAGAGCTGATAGATGAATAGTTCTGTGAGTCCTCCTTCTGGAATGGTCCTGGACTTACTCCCTGTGGGCAGCTCCGGCCTCCTCAGAAGCAGATGTCATCCACCTCAGGTGCCCCATCTTCAGAGCTTTGCGAAGAATGGGCTCCAAAGCGGCTGCTTTGGATCCTGTGTTTCTGTGATCTCAGACTGTGTTCCCCACAATGAGTGTGGCTTCCTTCCCTCCTCTGGCTGCCATGCACCTAGTCTGCACATCCCTGAGCCTCTCCATCTCTCCTGGATCAGGCAATGTCTGCCCATTCTGGGCGTCCTGAAAGAGCGTGCTCAGAAGCTTCTTGGGACTGAATTTCCTGCTTATATCATTCCCACCCACCCCCTCTGGCATCACTGATTGGCTTCTACCAATGGTTTCTTCTGCAAATGACTTCAAGTTGCTAACCTGAAGCCCTCAAGCTGGAATTTTGGTGGAATTTGGAATTTGGAGGACTTTCTCCTCAGGCTGGAGAAATCGTCCGCTTGAGCCACCTCCCTTCTCCTCCCACCCCACACACATCTGGTCTTGACTTTTTGCTACTTACCTTATAAACTTGTTTCTATATTTCCTAAATCCAGAAAGCATTAAATGCCATTTATCCCTAATACTTCTGTCATCAAACCTTCCTACTAGCTATTTGGATTTTTGTTCAGCTTCTGTTTACTTAATACGAGCACGGGTGTCAGGCTGCATCTGCTTGTGGGGAGGAGTGCAGGTGCCTTGGGCAGAGGTGGTCACAAGCCTTCACTTGCCTTAGAGACAAGGGCAGGAAGACCTGAAAGCAGCCTTTCTACATCTTCAGGTGGTGTGTGGTGGCAGATCTCAGAGCTGAGTGTGATTCAAAGAAGGGAACAGAAGAAAGGTACTGGGGGACAAGACAAGTATCAGATGATACTTGTATATACCATCCCAGCACCCAAGGAGTCTGGCCTTGTTTGACTGAGGAGACCATGGGTGGGTCTGGAAAGTGAAGAATGTAAAACATAGTCAAAACAAGGTTCTGAAACAGGTGCTGCTGGCCAGAAGCTTGTTAATCCTTCAAGGGCTCTCACCTTTATTGTGAGGGCTTCTTAGATCCCTCGAGCCAGGATGAGATTCCTTTACAGCTTGGTCAGGATGTACATCGCATTAGCATTTCCTACAGGTGTTTTTCTGTTCACCACCTCCATCTCCAAGACGGTTCCTTCACCATCCCTATGGTCTTTGCACAGATCCTTTCACAGAACAGATCTGTAGTAAATAACATTTGTTACGTTTAGTAGGGTGTTCTGGTGACCTGGTGGTAAGAAACTGTGCTGCAATTCCAAAAGCACACAGTTTGAATCCACCATCTGCTCAGCTGGAGAAGGATGGGCAGCCTCCTCCTGTGTGATTAGTTGCCTTTGAAAATCCCTGGAAGATCAGCCAGGAGTTGGTTCTGACTGGATGTCACATAACCACAGCAGTGTCTTTAGTAAACATTTGAGTAGAATTTGAAAAAGATAGTTGGAAATCTGAGTTTGAAAAGCCAGAAATCTAAACAGTAGTTTGTCTTTGCCTCATTTCAAATATTCAAGATGTTTGAAGAGGAAATATTTGTAGATGTATCAAATTGACGGGCGTGGAAAAGCTTGCTAATTCTTTGTCTGGAAGGCCCCCAAAGAGAGTAGCAGGCAGGAAATGATCCACAGTGACCAGACTCTCCTGTCCTTTCAGAAGTTTTATCTCTAAGGAATACTACATGTTGTGTAACTCAAACTCTCAGTCAGGCATGTGAAGTTGGAACCGACTCTTAGCTGGCCCTCAAGGGGGTTTTCGGAGGCTGTAAATTGCACAAGAGGAGATTGTCCTTCCTTCTCCCTCTGGCTGGCTGGTGGATTAAACTCCCAGAGAGGTGCCACGTTTGGGTTGGCATCATAGCTCCCTGAAGACTCGCCGCCAGAATTCCTAAAATCAGGTTGGAGGAGTGAAGAGACGAGGGCCAAGGGCACCGAGATAAGTTCACTGTATTTATTTTTAATATCTAAAAATCCATTTCCTTTGCATGGATTCTGTCTCTTAGTAAGCCTGTAGAGTAAGCCATGGCAGAGTAGAACTGCGCCATGGAGTTCCAAGGCTGTAATAAGGTTTTCATCTTTCTCATCCAGAGCAGATTGATGGATTCAAGTCACTGGCCTTTCACTAGCAGCTCGGTCCTCTAATCACTGGACATTACATGTTGTATATGATGATAATATAATGGCACTTGTGTTAGAATATGTACTTACATTGTGCTCATATGACAATACAATTAGCAGCCATTAATTAAAATAGCTACTTTCAGCTTTGAATCACTATTGAAAAGTCACCTTTAAAAACTTAAGGTACTAGGCAGCTAAACAAAGGTTGTTGTTTTCATGTGCCATCAAGTCATCTGCAACTCATAGCAACCCTATGTACAACAGCTCTGAAACCTGCTCTATCCTGTGCCAACTTTACTGCCCAGTCACTGTATCAATCCATCTCCATTATGGTCTCCCTCTCTTTCTCTATCTCTCCAACCTTCCAATCATGATATCCCACTCCAAAGACCAACCCCTCCTTGCAACATGCCCAGAGAATGTCAGACAAAGCCTCAGAATCTATACCTCCAAGGAGAACCCTCCCCTCAACCTCTCTAGGATGAACCTGTTTTTTCTCCTGGTAGTCCACAGTTTATTAAACACCCCTCTCCAGGACCACAGCCCAAAGGTTTCAACTCTCTTTCTATCATCCCTAGCCATTGTCCAGCTTCCTGAAGTGCAGCAAGCAATTGCGAAGACTATGACCTGGATCAGGTGCACCTTAGTCTCCAGCCTGATGTCATTGCTCTTCAGTACTCTGGAGAGGACCCTGACAGCTAATTTTCCCAGTGCAGTTTGTCTCTTGATTTCCTGGCTGCTGGTACCAAGAGTGTTGATTGTGGAGCCAAGAAACTAAAGCTGTTAATAATCTCAGTCCCTTCACCATCTATCATGATGCTGCCAATCAGCCCAGTAGTGAGAATCTTTGTTTTCTTGATGTTAAGCTTCAATCCATATTAAAGGCTGCAGTCCATGATCTTCTGCAGCAAGGACTTCAGGTTCTCCTCGGTTTCATCAAACAGGGTTGTGTCATCTGCATAATGTTGATGAATTTTCCTCCAATCTTGATGCCACATTCCTCTTCATAAAGCCCAGCCTCCCAGATGATCTGTTCTGCATATGGATTGAAAAGATAGGGAGATAGAATACATCCCTGGCATATACCCTTCCCGATTTTGAACCATGCAGTATCTTCTTGCTCTGTTCTGATGACTGCCTCCTGATCCAGGTATAGGTTTTGCATAAGCACAATCAAATGTTCTGGGATTCCCATTCTTCTCAGAGTCAGCCACCGTTTACTGTGATCCACACAGTCAAATGCCTTTGCATAGTCAATGAAACACAGATAGACATTCTTCTGGTACTCTCTGCTTTCAGCCAAGATCCATCTAACATTAGCTCTAATGTACCTAGTACCACAGCCTCTTCTAAACGCAGCCTGCACATCTGGCAGTCCTCTGTTGATGTCCTGCTCCAGTCGTTTTTTTATCCTTTTCAACAGAATCTTGCTTGCATGTGATATTAATGATATTGTTTGATAAGGAAATTATATTCATGCAGTCCTTTTGATCTTGCCTATGACAGTAACGGTGCTGCCCTTGTGGCCAAATCCATGGAAGAAAATATTATCTTTCCAGTAATCTTTTAATTGTTGTTATGTGCCATTGAGTCAACTCATAGCAACCCTTTGACTTAATTTTCCTCAACTTCAGCTTAAATTTGCATATGAGTAGTTGGTGGTCTGTCCCACAATCAGCACTCAGCCTGGTTTTCACTGCTGAGATTGAGCTTCTCCAGCGAATCTTTCCAAATGTAATCGATTTGATTCCTATGCACACCATCAGGTGAAATCCATGTGTATAGCCTGTGTTTATGTTTCTTATTAGGGTTTTTTGTTGTTGTTTTTGGGGGGCTTTTGAGTTTGGGGTTTTTTTTATCTCCAACACTAATAGGGTGGAGAAACTCAACCAAACAGTACGTCTACAAGTATTACTGCTAGAATGGCACCTCTAGCACTGCACTGAAAAATCACTCCTTGTCAAGTAAACAATAAAATTAATCTTTATTTGCATTAGTCATAAAGATTGTTTGTGTTTACTCAGCTAAATACATCTGGGACCTGTATAGGCTTATCCATACTTAATAATAACACTTAGAAACGTGAAACGGCAAGGACTTCTTGGCTCATTTCTTTCTCTAGCTCCTTGCCAGAACTCCCCAAGGACAATTCGTGCAGAACTGCACTGTGAGTACATTGATGTCATATTCTCTTCATTTATACAAATACACAGAAATAGGACAGGGAGTTCACCACTTGGTTATGCTCATTTTAGCTTAATAGGAGAGAATTTGATTATGCAAGTAATCAGAGGGAACAGTCCTGGCAAATTTGCTGGCACATAACAAAAGTGTACTGTACAGGAAATAGCCCTAAGCCCTTTGCGGCTGACATAGACGTGCAATCATTCATATGGCAGGAGACATGTTTAGAAGCTCTGCCTGCTGCTCAGTCCCTACAGTGACTCCGAAAGCAGAAATATGCCACCCAGAAAGGACATGCTCCCAGTCTCCCCTGGTACAGATGTGACCATGTGACCAAGTTCTACCCAATAGGCTGTAAGCAAGTGAGTCATATGGCAGCTTCCTAAACTGAGAGCTGGTGCCTCAACCTTTCTTCTTTGGCCCCTTCTTACCCTGGAACCAGGTTCTTGGGTGCTGAGACTAGTCCAAAAATGAGTTTGAGATAGACCTAGGGAACTTCATGAAGCAGGGCTGCTATATTGCTCTAACTACATATTTCTGAGATTGCATGAGCTAAATCACAGAATACGGCCTTTACTCTGTATTGTATATCTCAATGTCAAAAAAGCAAAAGGTCTCACAACTGGACTGATAGGCAACATCATAATAGGTAGAGAAAAGATGAAAGTTGTCTACAATTTAATCTTACTTGAATCTACAATCAATCAACACCCTTGGTACCAGCAGTCAGGACAGCAGAAGACATATTCCACAAGGGGATTCTATCATCAAGGACCTCTCCAAATTATAGAGGATCAATGGTGTCACTTTGAGGACTGATGTATGCCTGATTCAGACCGTGGTCTTTCCAATAACTCACTGTACATCTGAGAGCTGGAGAATGAATAAGGATACAGAAGAACAGTTGATACCTTTGATCTGCGGCATTGGAGAAGAGTACTGAGCATCTCATGGACTGTCAAAAGAAGAGTCAAATATGTCTTGGAGAAAGTGCAGCCAGAGTGTTCCTTGGAGGCAAAGATGATAAAGCTTTACCTCACATACTTGGGACATGTTACTCAGAGAGGCTGTTCCTTAGACAGGAACATGATGCTTGGAAATGTGGAGGGACAGCAAAGGAGAGGAAGACTCTTAACCAGATGGATTGACACAGTGCCTGCCACAGTGAAGTCTAGTGTGTAAGGAAGTGTTAAGATGGCTCAAGATAGGACGGGGGTCAGGTCTGTTGTTCATAGGATTGCTATGAGTCATAATCAACTTGATGGTACCTAACAACAGCAACAACATGAATGAAATTAACTTTTACCTTGTAAAATGCTTAGTTTGAAATTTTTGTTGTTTTTTATTGTTGCTACCACCAAACAGATCTTAATATACTATGATCATGACTTTGGAATTTTTTTTTCCTAAATGTACTGTGAAGCCACTGAATAGGTTTCAGCAAGAGACTAGCATCATCTGTTTAAAATTTTAAAAGCTTTCATGCTAGATACTCTTTGAAGAATTGACCATATGGGGCAAACATAGAAGTAGGGGGACTTGAGGAGACTGCTGACCTCTCCCAGGCAGGTTGAGTGCTACCTCTGACAGGATGATAGTGGGCAGCCTCATAAAAGGAGGGCAGAGTGGGGCAAGGATGGGCGGGGTTGTTGTTATGTGCCATCGTGTCACTTGCAACTCATAGCGACCTTATGTATAAGAACCCTAAATGCTGTTCTAACCTGTGCCAACCTCGCTGTCTCAAACATATTCATTCCCACCACTCCACTCACAAAATCGATCCATCTCATTGAGGGTCTTCCTCCCCTGTGCCGTCCCTCCACTCTACCAAACATAATGTCCCTCTCCAAGGACCAGTCCCTCCTTGCAACATGCCCAAAGTATGTCAGACAAAGCTTCAAAAACTTTGACTCCAAGGAGCATTCTGGCTTCACCCTCTCTAGGACAAACCTGTTTGTTCTCCTAACAGTCCATGGAATATTCAACACTCTTCTCCAGCACCACAACTCAAAGACATCAATTCTCTTTCTATCATCTCTATTCACTGTCCAACTCTCCGATGCATAGCATGTAATTGCAAAGACTATAACTTGGATTAGGTGCACCTTAGTTTCCAGCCTGACATCATTGCTCTTCAGTACTCTTGAGAGGTCCCTTACAGCTGACTTTCCCAATGCAATTCGTCTCCTGATTTCCTGGCTGCTATTACCAAGAGTGTTGACTGTGGAACCAAGTAAACAAAAGCTGTTAGCTATCTCAATCTCTTCACCATCCATACTGATGCTGCCAATTGGCCCAGTGGTGAGAATCTTTCTTTTTTTGATGTTGAGCTTCAATACATATTGAAGACTGCAGTCCTTGACCTTCTGCAGCAAGCGCTTCAGGTCCACCTCAGTTTCAGCAAGCAAGGTTGTGTCATCTGCATAATGCAGGTTGTTGATTCTTCCACCAATCCTGATGCCACATTCCTCCTCGTACAGCCCAGCGTCTCAGATGATCTGTTCTGCATACAGATTGAAAAAGGAAGGAGACAAAATACATCCCTGATGGACCCCTTTCCTGATTTTGAACCATCCAGTGTCTCCCTGCTCTGTTCTGACGACGGCCTCTTGGTCCAAGTATAGGTTTCACATTAGCACAATCAAATGTTCCGGGATTCCCATTCTTCTCAGAGTCAGCCATAGCTTGTTGTGATCCACACAGTCAAATGCCTTTGCATAGTCAATGAAGCACAGATAGACATTCTCCTGGTATTCTCTGCTTTCTGCCAAGATCCAACTAACATTAGCTATAATATCCCCAGTACCACGACCTCTTCTAAATCCAGCCTACACATCTGGCAGTTCTCTGCCAACAATGTTCCAAACGTTTTTGAATAATTTTCAGCAGAATCTTCCTTGCATGTGGTATCAATTATATCATTCGATAATTTCCACACTCTGTTGGGTCACCTTTCTTTGGAATGGGAACAAATATCGATCTCTTCCAGTTAGTTGGCCAGCTGGCTGTCCTCCAGATTTCCTGGTACAACTTAGTGAGCACATCCAGGGCAGCATCTGTTTGTGGAAATAAATCAATTGCTATGTAGTCAACTCCTGGAGCCTTGTTTTTTGCAAATTCCTTCAGAGCAATTTGAACGTCCTATCACCATAGGCTCTTGCTCATATGCTATTTCATGAAATTCCTGTGTCAGCCAATTCCTTCCGATACAGTGACTCTGTGTACTCCTTCCATCTTCTCTTGATACTTCCTGGATCATTCAACATTCATAGGGTCACACAGTTTGATGGGTGGAGGGAGGATGAGGCTAAAGAAATGAGAAAGATTCAGTGTGAAAAACAATGTGTAAATAAAAGTGATCAGACACCAAAACATGCTCTTTAGTAGTGGTGGCTGCGTGATGCTAAGGGGGCAGAGGGAGCCACAGTAACTTTCCTGAGGATGTTTTAGGAAAGGCTCAGAGGAGGCTGTGTCTAAGCTGGCCATTAAGTGCTGATTGTTTTGCCTGCACAGAAGGTACAGTAAGTGGAGTTCTCCCGACCACTTAGGTGGAGGGGCAGGTGTCCAATCACATATGGCCAATCCTACTACTCCAAATAAGAACTCGGGGTGCAAATACATGGACCTACACTTTCCATTCTCCCAAGGCCCCATGAATTCTCTTTTCCATCCTTGGGAGTGGGAAGCATGTTACTAACTCTACCTTTTCTCTTTCCTAGCCACTCTAAAGGACAGCAATACAAGTTGTTCAGCTGGCCCCTCAGCGAACCCAGGAGCAAGTGAACATGCCTCTCCCCAGCTCAATGCAGAACTCTTTTCTGAAGGAGACTTGCTTCTCCAGGTACTGCTACATAATACTGTCTATCTCTGTTCCGTGGCAATGATTATGATTATTATAGAATCAGGTCTCAGAGGTTTTCTGAAAGCACGTTATTTCAACTCTTGCTGAATTTGGCTCTCATTATCATGTTGAATGTCTGATGGAATGTCAGTATTATATATATTTATCTTATTGACTACAGTTTTCTATATCTCTCTTCCAGTTTTTTTACAATTCTATACTCACAGAGCTATGTGGGTGGGCGTTACACATGGCGTTGTAGGAGTCCTGCACTCCAGGCATTAGTACTTGATCATCACCCCAAAGGTGTTTTGCCACTAATATTGTGTGATTTAGATGATGGGCTAGATATGAAAATCTGGTTATCAGCCATCAAATAAACTCAAAATATGTAAATGAAATACAAAAGAAGAGGAAGAAAAGTAGGTATAAAGATGTATTCTACTGGATACCTTTTTAAATCTACAGTTAATGAAACCCTGTAGTATTAATATTCATCTCAATAAACCAAGAGGTACAATGAAGAGCACTCCCCATCAAGCCTTTTCTCTTGGAAATCAAACCTGTGTTTTATGTTGCATTATCTTAGGCTTAAAACTGGGAATTGTGTGTGGAACTGTGTGTTCAGTACTCACTGAATAGATAATTTGTCACGATCGTAAGTTGTAATTTTCACTTGAAACTAACAGAGGCACAGGGAGGCGAGGCCTGTGTAGTGGTTTTTAGGGGCAGAAGGGAGCAAGGTCCGCGTGAGTGGTTTTTAACTGTCGGTACATGTTTCTCTGAAATGAATGTGGAGAAATGTTTCTAACTAAAAGCTTAAAATCAAAGCTCAGCAAAATACCTTTTTCTTAAGCCTAGGGCTTTCTCCAAATCTCCTGGGGGAGTAGTTAAAAATTTATTCCCTGGTACCATCCCAGGAGTTTCTAATGTGGTAGCAGGTGAGTGCCTTTTTTGTAGTTACTTAGTCCAGTAAATCCAACACACAGCCTCAGCCAGCGGAGAACATTGGCTTGTTCCTTTCCCCTCCTCACACTTGAAGGTGTGCTGGCCAGCAGTGGATCAGTATAGCCAAGGAATGTGACATACTACAGAAATGTAGAGACAAAATAAAACATTATGAATTAAAAATTTTTTAAAATTATGAATATATATACTGTGTATAATGAATATGCTTTCTGCCTCTTTCCAGGCCCTCAATGGTTTCCTCATGGCTGTTACAGAAGATGGCTATGTTTTTTATGTCTCCCCCACTGTCCAAGACTACTTGGGATTTCATCAGGTAAATGACTTTATTTTTCAGTTCAAGAACTAGGGCAAGTCTTATCTCTGTGAAGTTTTAATGGAAACCAGAAGATCGGAGTCTCTATCTAAATTCTTCTTATACACACTGCAGAGATTTGAAATTAACCTTCTCAAACTTTGGCTTCCTAGCCTATTAGAAGATGTGTTAGACTTGGTCACCTGAGAAGCAGAGGTAGGACCTGATGAAGTAGAGATCCAGGAAAGAAGGGAAGGAATGTACGTAGGTGAAAAGTCTTAACTGAAATGCAAATCATAAAAAAATAGACAAAGCTTATGGGAAGTCCTCAAGCCAAAATTACCCACTAGTGTCATGCTTCTCTTAACACCAGGTCTGCCTAAACTTGTCCCTGCCATGTCCAATCATTGTTGAGGAGAAGACTATGAGAATTGTGGCCCTAGCACAAACCTGGTGGTAGATTGAAAAGGGGCAGTAATTGAGGGTAAAGGTTAATTACATCTCTTACAGCCAAGAATCTGAGAACTTACACTCATTTTCATACTCACCTCTTTGCACACATCCGCAACTACATAAGAAATTCATAAGCAACTCTCCCTTGGTTCCCGTTACCCTCTCTGCCTGAGTGGAAACTCAAAAGAGATAAATGTTGGTGGAACAAACTACAGCTCTCCTCACTGCAGCTAACTTCAGAATAGAAACTAGTTCTCATCTTCTCCATCCTCCACAATCTTTTCTCAGTTTCCAGCACCCCTCACATATCTCAGGGGCTTACTTGGGGATGTGACCCAAACATGCATTCTTGAGAGTTTGTGAACTTAGCACTTCTCATTCTGCTTTTTTGTACATGTTAATTCACAGTGGGGAAGGGAATTTCATGACACATCCAAGAAGGTCATTGAGTGCTACACCTCTCTCCCTAGCCCCTTGGTGTAAAAGAAGCCCAACTCATCAAGACCAATCACTCCTTAAGAGACAATGATTCTTCTTTTCATCTTCTGGTTCAAAACGGCCCTGGCAATAGTCACAACTTAAAATTTGGTGGAATGCTATGCCCAGGCAATATCGCACTGCCTTTAGCAAATGGGGCCTTCGGTCCTGAGCCAAAGTTGCTGATCAGAGAAGTCCTGTCTCTCCCAAGAATGACCTGCCCCAGTGCTGCTGCCGTGATGGGTTTCTGAGTTTGGACTGTGACTGTTTGTTACATTCTCTGCAGTCAGAGAAGTAAAAAAATGCGCTTTCATGACTGCCTCTGAGGGAAGATATTCTGCACCTACAGTATTATAGTGTTGATCGAGTGATACCAATGCATTTTCAAGTGTATTATACACCAAAAGTGCCATTTAGTAGGAAAAACCAAAACTCATTACTTTCAATTCAATTCTGACTGAGGGTGATCCTCTGAGACAAAGCAGAACTGTCCCATAGAGTTTCAAAGGCTTAATCTCGACTGACAAGTCTTTCTTCCATGGAATAACTGGTAAGTTCAAACTGCCAAATTTTCTAGTTATCAGACAAATAACCACCACACAACAGGGGTCCTTGAAATGGAAAGAATTTTTTTGGTGGGGGGGAAATTATTATTTTTATTGATATTTTAATGAGAGTCTTCTTATAGAAACTTTGGATTTCCATTCATTCATTATTGCACATTTTCCTCTCTGCCCACCCCCCCCACACACACACAGTATGCTTTTCTCTTTGAAAAGAAAAAAATTATTTCATTGTTCTACAATGCCCCCTATCCCCAGTCAACTTTACTATGCAGCTCTTATTCTGGACTCTTGTCATAAAATAATACTTAATCATATATTCCTTTTGAACAGTTCTCTCCTGCATCTGTTTCAATGCAGTGTACATTGTTTATCCACTCCTTTCTTAGTTTGCCCCCAACTCCTCTCTCAGTCCCTTTTGCAACAGTGGCATTATGCAGTATTTATCTTTTTGTGTCTGAGATATTTCACACAGCATAATATCCTCCAGGGTCACTCATTTTGTATAATATTTCATGAGTTCCTTGTTTTTCAATGCAGCATAGTATTCCATTGCATGAATATACCACTGCTTCTCTATACATTTATTTGTTGATGGGCACTTGGGTTGTTTCTAATGCTTTGCTATTTTGAACAAAGCAGCAATAAACATGGGTGTGCATATATCTGCTTGGGTGGCAGTTCTGGTTTCTTTAGAGTCTATCCCCATAGAGGAATTGCTGGGTCAAATGGCATTTCTATTTCCAACTTTTTGAGAAAGCACCATACTGCCTTCCACAGTGGTTGCACCATTTTACACTCCCACCAACAGTGAAGAAGGGTTCCAGTTTCCTCACACTCTCACCAGTACTTGTTGTTTGTGGCTCTGTTGAATTTTGCTCTTCTTACTGGAGTGAGATGATATCTCATAGTTGTTTTGATTTGCATCTCTCCTAGAGCTAGGGATTTTGAACAGTTCATCATGTGTTTTTTCACCATCAGAATGTCTTCTTTGGTGAAGTGTCTGTTCATATCCTGTGCCCATTTTGCAATTGGTTATTTAGATTTTTCTTGTGGTGCTGGAGTATTCTATAAATTCTATATCTAAAAGTAAGTCCCTTATCTGACATGTCATTACCAACTATTTTTTCCCAGTTTGTGGCTTTCCTTTTTTATACTGTTGGAGAAGTTTTTGAATGTGCATAGGGATTTGATTCTTAGAAGGTCCAATTCACCTACTTTCTCCTGATATTAGGTTTTTCAGGATGCTTGGAATTCATGGATTTCACATTTTGGATTAGGACTTCTAGAGTTCTTCCAAGGTTTTCTCTAATGAAGTTTCTAGTCCTTGATTTTACTTCTAGGTCCTTGATCCATTTTGAGTTGGTTTTTGTGTGTGGTATGAGGAGTGGGTCTTGCTTGAGTTTTCTGAAGATAGTTTTCCAATTTTGCCAACACCATCTTAATTGATTTCATCTCCTTGTCAAAAATCAGTTGACCACAGGTAGATGGGCTGATTTCTGGGTTCTCAGTTCTATTCCATTGATCTATGTGTCTGTCACTGTACCAGTACCATGCTGTCTTGACCACGACAACAGTGTAGTAGAATTTGAAATCAGGGAGTGAGATGCCTCCTACCTTGTTTCTCCTTTTTTTTTAAAAAAAATTATTTTTTATTATTTTTGTGTGTGCCATCAAATTGGATCTGACGGTACAGGAAGAGATTGCCCCTCCTTCTCCAGCAGAGCATCTGGTGGATTCAAACCACATATCTTTGGGATTGCAAAGCAGTTTCTTGCCACTAGGCCACCAGAGCTCCCTCCTTATTTCTCTTTTTAAGGCGTGCTTTGTGTATTCAGGGCCTCTTTCCATTCCAAAAAATTGGAGATTGCCTTTTCCATCTTGTTGAAGAATGGAATTGATATTTGTATTGGAATTGCATTGAACCTATAATTTGCCTTTGGTAGTATTGTCATTTTCACAATATTGAGTCTTCCTATCCAAGAGCAAGGTATATGCTTCCATTTCTCCACATCTCTTTTTGGTTCTTGTAGTAATGTTTTATAATTTTCTTTGGCTAGATCCTTTGTGTTTCTGGTTAGATTTACTCCTAAGTATTTAATCTTTTGGTTAGCTATTGTTATGAGTATTGTTTTTCTTAGCTCCAGTTCTGTATTCTCTTTGTCCCTGTAGAGAAATACAGTTGATTTTTGTATGTTGATCTTGTGTCCTGCCACTTTGCTGAATTGGTCAACAATGTCCAGTAGTTTTCTTGCTGAGTCTTTAGGATTTTCTAAGTATACTATTATATCATCTGCATCTAGAGATAATTTTACCTCCTCTTTGCCAATTTGGATACCTCTTATTTCCTTCTCTTGTCTTATTGCTATTCCTAAAACTTCCAATACAATGTTGATTAGGAAAAGTGATAATGGACATCCTTGCCCAGTTCCTGTTCTCAAAGGAAATGGAAAGATTTTTTTTAAATAGCAGTGGTTGTTGTTAGGTGCCATCAAGGCAGCCACAACTCATACATAGTGACACTATGAACAGATCTGAACTTTGCCCTCTCCTGTCTCACGATGTCTGACATTCTTCATGCGTAAGTCCATTGTTGTAGGCACTGTATCAATCCATCTTGTTGAGAGTCTTCCTCTCTTTTACGGACCTTTTACCTTTTTCAGCATGATATCTTTCTCTGAGGACCAACCCCTTCTCATAAGATGCACAAAGTATGTGAGATGAAACTTCACCATTGTTGCTTCTAAGGAGCACTCTGGTTGTGCTTAATCTAAGACAGACTTGCTTGAGGAGTTTTTGTAGCAACAGAGAACTTTCTAAAACCAAAAAAATATAAAAGTATAGAGTTATTTTTATCTCTGTGTTCACCCCCTACCAACCCATACCCCTACCCCAGCCATGTCTCCATGAGGGACCCACCTTTCATTGCTACAGTGACTTCCTCCCTTTAACTTGGGAAGAGAAAGAATGAGCTGAGATTTAATGTTATTTTTTTGTAATATTTTCACCTTTGTGTCTTGGTTTTAACTGGACTCTTAGAAAAGATTTTATTTGTCAGAGATAGACCTCAGACAGTGTCCACCAGAGCCCTCATGTGTCCAGCCTTCTGTCCAGTTTCTTAACAGTATTTGCCCTTCCTCACTTGTGACCCAAGGGCAGAGGAGGAACTTGATGGGAGATGAGCCTCGTTGGGGACAGAGGCCCCTATAGGAAAGAATTTAAAGAAGGGAAAAAAACCCACACAACTTATTTAAAATCCTTCAACTCAGACAAAACCCCAGAGAAGCACAAAGTAAGGTGACGGATGTTAGGAGCACACAGCCCCTGCTGAGATGTTTAACCATAGTTTCCAGGTGTGGTAGGCATAGCTCTAGAGGGAGGAAGAAGAAGAGGAATGAATGGGAGAGAAATAAAGGCCACAAGGGAGAGGAAAAGGCAGAGGGAGCATGGAAGAACAGGTGGACTCAGGAAGGAGATAGCCTTCAGTCTGGCCTCGGCCTCTGTCCACAGCCCTCCTTGACCAGTAGCCTGGGTTTGGCCTTGTTTGCAATGAAGAAGTAAGGCCTGCTTGGACTACTGTGGTGTTTTTTTTTAATTGTCTTTTCTATTTTTCCTGGATCGTCCCTCTGTAAGCTACCTTCCTTCATTTCAGAGCCCCTGCCGTGCTCCCTCATCATCCATGTAACTTGTTTATAAACCCTTCATTTCCTTCCGTCTTTTCCTGTCATCTGAGAGTCTCTACCTCACTTATCCTTCACCTTCCTTTGCTGGCTTCCAGCTTGGAGAGAAACTCCTTTGCCAGGCCTTTCAACATTATTGTCTGCTCATAGCTTAAACACCAGAGTCTTACTTAATTCTGCTCAGGAGATTCAAAAGAGTCCCAAACCATGCCCAACTGGAACATGATTTAACAAACTAGGAACTGCAGGCATAGAGATTTATAAAGAAATTTATTATTTGGAATAAATTTACTTGATTTATAAGGAATACACTAAAAATTTCTCAAGGAAAAACTAGCCTGAAAAAAATTTCACATTCTCTTTGCATTTGAAGTATTCCAGAATCTGTATGCAACCAGATAGGTTCATTCTTGTTCCTGTTCAGATTACTACTTGGCCAAACCTAGTCCCTAAGAGACTATAATAAATTTGTGTTCCTTCATTTCTTTTAAGAAATAAGGGAACAGACTTTGATGCTCCCAGAAATCAGATCTTTCCCCCTCAATCTGTTTAATTTTGTCTGAAAGAGCTGAGGATAGCTTTCCAGGGACGCTCAACTCCTCCTCCCGCTGAGCTTCAGACCAGCTCTCTGGACTATTTCAGTGGTTCACTAAGAGTATCTCAATCTCAGGCATCTCTCTGTTATCTGAGACTTATCACCTGATAGTCACTCCGTTTAGCAGTGATATCAAGAGGTGTTTCCTAGGTTTGAGCACAGCAGTAGCCTGAGAAAATGAACTGTGAAAGACTGTAGGAGGGTCTGTGGATAGAGTGCATGCACCAGTCCCAGAGGTGAGAAGGAACAAGGATGTGTGAGGCTAAGATGACGGGTCACTCAGTACGGACATCAGAAGATGTGGGCTGGCTTTGAGGGTGTGGAGGGTGAGAAGGCTTCACTACCGCCTCGGAGGACAGGTAGCAGCTCTGGAAGTGTGATGTTCCCCCTTTGTCTTTGTAGTCAGATGTCATCTATCAAAGTGTGTTTGAGCTTATCCACAAGGAGGATAGACCTATGTTCAAGAGTCAGTTGTGCTGGTCACCAGACCCGGACCCTGTCACCAAAGAGGCCAAGCAGAACACCAGTCGTAAGTCACCAAGGCTTGGAGGGGAGAAGGCTAGGAGGTCAAATCAACTCTGTAAGTGTGTTCTGACCCACCATGCCTGAACCTTATGGGCCATGGGAAAGAAATTAAAGAATTAAACTTTTGTTTCTCAGCTCAAATGTATATATCATCAACTAAGCACTGCTGACTCACTGGCCATGGTCTGAGTGCATGGAGGAATGCGAGGAAGACAGGGCACATCAGAAAACTTGTGGAACAAGGTAGCATTGATGGTACAAGATTTTGCATTGTACAGATCAATCTCATGTGTGTGACTTCATTTGATATACATATATTTGGAATAGGAGTGGTGTCCACTTCCTAGACAACATGCCTCTGGAAACTCTATGAATTTAGAGAAATGACAGTAGTTATAGAACAGGGTTCAGGTCTTTTGTTCATAGGATCGCTATGAGTTATGTTCGACTTGATGACCTTAACAACACATGAGCCCTTATAACAAGCTGTGCTGCAATGCCAAATGCACACAGTTTTAATCCACCAGATACTCCACAGGGGAAGGATAAGCAATCTCCTCCCGTGCGACTTACTGCTTCTGAAAACCTGCTGGTTGGTCATCTGTGGATCAGTTCTGACTCGACAGCAAACAACAATAACAGGAAAGGGAAGTCTGCAGCCTTGTGGGTAAGGAATTACACTAACAAGTGACCCGAAAGCAAGTGATTCAAATCCACCAGCTGTTCCTCAGAGAAAGATGAACAGTCTCCTCCCATGTGATTTACAGCCTCTGAAAACTCCTGGAGAGTCAGCTATGAAATGGTTCACACTCGTAACATAAAAACAACAATAATAACAGTTAAGCAGGCATAGGAAATAGATTTCACTTGTCTTTGCTATCAATAGAATGCAAGCATAGTTTTAAAATTGTCTTGTTCACTAATGTGCCATGCCTAGAATAGTACATGATACAGAGTGAGCACTTGTAAGTATTCATTGCTGGCATGCATGAATGAATGAATGTACAGAGAAAGAAATTGAGGCTTGCCTAGTTTGACCCCATTTAGGAGAGGCAGGACATGCACTGGAGGGGCTGTCCTGCCTTTAGAGGCAGGATGCAGCCCCTGAATTGTGTTCAGGCCATCAGAGGACTCACATCTGTGCACCTGCTGAACACACAGGACAGGTAACCAATTGTGTGCTGCCCTGTGCACCCTCTACTGGATGATGCAAAAACATAAGCAAAAGGCAGTATTGTAGCTTACGTGTACATACTGTTGTGTAAATGCCTTTATCTGAGCCCACACACAGGTCCTCTCTGCAGAGCTTTCAGCGTACATTTAATACGCCTATGTAGGATGCAGAAAAGGCTCTTCTCTCTTTTTTGTGTGGTTTTTTTTTATTTCCATTTTTTTATTGGTTTGCTTGTTGTTGTTGATTGCCATTGAGTTGAGCACGACTCATAGTAACACCATGAACAAAAGGCCTGAAGCCCTTCCACAACCATCACCCTTTATCAAAGTTTCTAGAGTTTCCAGAAGCATGCTGTTCAAAAGATGTATGCCACTCCTACTTCCAAGTCTGTCTTAATCTGAGAGCTTCACCAAACACTGCCCACCATGGGTAATGGCATTTGACACTCCAATGCACAAGGCTCAGCGTCACAGCAACCCCAGGTTACCTCAGTACAGCATATTGACAGAAGAGTGCTGTACCACTTAGAAGAGTGTTCCTCCAGAATATAATAACAACCGATTTTTAAATACAAAGCCCTCCCCAAGGTCTTGTTGACTCTAAACTTGAAGCTTAAGTTAAAAATACAACCAATATAATATGTTTTTGTTGTTATGTGCCATTGAGGTGCCAGTGACTTATAGCATCCCTATGTACAGCATCTCTGAACCCTTCCCTGTCCAGAGCCAGTTTCACTAATTCCGACACACCAACCCTCATTGCCCGAGATACCATATCAATCCATCTCATCCAGGGTATTCCTCTCCTGCTCTGTCCCTCCACCCTTCCTGGCATGATGTCCTTCCCAAGAACCAGTCTCTCCTGGCCACATGCCCAAAGTATGTGAGACAGAGCTTCAAAATCCTAGCCTCCGGGGAGAGACTTGGTTTCACCCTCTCCAAGACAGACCTATTTGTTTTCTTGGCAGTCCATAGTATGTTCAAGACTCTTCTCAAAGTTTATATACATTGTGTTTCACATATTCTTCATTCACATTAGCTGTAGAAAATACAGTGGCACCTACTATAGGCCATCTGTTTTTAAGTGGCTAGAAGTGCTTTCTAAAGCCACTGGGGTAATTTAAGGCTAAGACACAAGCCAATAACCTGGCTCCCAGCTGGTGCCCTGAGGTTCTGCACTTCCATTGCTTCTGACTTAGTCATTCCTTGTACTTCTTTCTTCCTTAGTTGTTGTTATTGTTGTTAGGTGCTGTCAAGTTGAATACAACTCATAAGAACCCTGTTAACAACAGACCTGAACCCTGTCCTGTCCTATGGCCTCCTCCCGATCTCTGACACACTTGAGCCCATTGCTGCAATCACTGTCAGTTCTTGTTCCAGCTCCCTTTTAATACATAACTCTAAAATCTCTGGCAACACTTGGAAAAGTATGTCAATACCATCCCAACAGGACTTTTTAAAGTTTAATAAATGGAATTAAAACTGTCTTTGTGCCAGTTCTGACTCCTAGTGACCCTGTAAGGCAGAGGCCTGCCCAAAGTGTTTCCAAGACTGAATTCAGACAGAAGCAGATTGGCTCACCTTTCTCCACTGGAGCAACTAGCTGCCTGCCTTTTGCTTGGCAGACCAGCATTTAATCCACTGTGACACCAGGGCTCCTTTAAATTGAATAGCTATACTGGGCCAATTGGTGGCACCATGGTAGATGGAAAAGAGATTGAGGTTGTTAACAATTAGAACACGCTTGGCTCCACAGTCTACACTCTTGGCATTCAACAGTAAGGAAATCAAAAGATGAATTGCTCTGGGGAAAACTGCTGTCGGAGACTTCTCCAAAGTGCTAAAGAGCAATGATGTCAGTCTCAAAACTAAGGTGTGCCTGATTCAGGCCATGATCTTCACAATTACTTGATCGGCATTAGAGAGCTGGACAATGACTGGGATTGACAGAATTGATGACTCTGAGCTATGGTGCTGGAGAAGAGTTTTGAACATACCATGGACATCCAAGAGTGCAAATATGTCTATCCTGGAGAGGGTGAAATCAGGCTCCTTCTTGGAGGATAGAATTTTGAAGCTCCATCTTATATATTTTGAGCACGTGGCCAGAAGGGACCAGTCCCTGGGGATACCCTGCTTGGGAGGGTGGAGGGACAGTGCAGGCAAGAAAGACCCCAGGTGAGGTGGATTGACAGAGTAACTAATAGGGGTAGGTGTGTCGGAGTCAGAGAGATTGACTTAGGATAGGGCAGCGTTCAGAGCTATTGTGCATAGGTTTGCTACGAGTCATAGGCCACTCGATGGCACATAACAAGAACAACATACATAGTTCTTGACACTTGTTCTGCATGCAATGAAGTAAAAAATTCACCAAATTATTTTACTTCATTTATAACACTGTTGTGGTTGTTATGTGCCAACGAATCACTCGAGACTCATAACAACACTATGGACAATAGCCCTGAAACCAGCTCTATCCTGTGCCTAACTTGCTCTCTCTGACACACCTACCCTCATTACTCCAGTCCCTGAATCAATCCATCTCATCGAGGGTCTTCCTTTAGAGTCAAATAAATACAAAATAATATCATCAGGAACAATTTTCAGTATGTCTCCATTGCTTCTAATTATGCCTCTTTTTATGTAAAGAAGCACCAGAGAGTTTGAATAACATAATTGGTGGCGGGAAACCTGTAGTGAATTTATAGTGTTGTTAAGTGCCTCCCTGTAGTGCCCACTATGTCCTGGGGATAAAAAAGGGAAGGCTGGGCCAGTGCTCGCACGAAGGTGAGACGGCATCCTCTACAAAAGTGGATAGGTGAGTCTATCAGGTCACTTCTCTGGGCACAACATGTTTCACTTCTGCCAAACTGGCACTGGCTTTGTCTTTTGTAGAAAACAAGAATGTGCAGATGATCACTTCTGCTGCACTTTGGTCAGTCATTTAAGTAGGAGATGTTTGTTAAATGCTGAGAATGTGCCAAGCTCTGTTCTGAGCAGGGGAAACAGCAGTGAGCAAAGCAGCCTAAAATCCTGTTCTGGTGGACTTCAGTGCTAATGAGGGGGTCAAAATGAGACAAATAAATAAATAAATGGGTGATATTTCTGAGGAGAAAACGGAAAGAATAAGAAGAAAGAAGTTGTAGGGTAGGAATGTTTCTGCTTACAGTGGTTTGGGGAAAATGGGGGAGAGCAATGCAGACAAACGAGAATGCAAGTGCAAAGTTCCTGAGGCAGAAATACCTATAGCATGGTTGAGAAGTAGGTAGGAGACCACAGAGAAGGGCACAGAGAGAGTGAGAAGAGATTAATAGAAGAAACTCGGGGTGTGGGCATATCACGTAGACCTTGCAGGCTATTGTAATGACTGAGGTAGGGAGTCACTAGCAAAGTGGGAGCAGGGACCCCAGTTATGGCAAAAGCATAGTAAGAAAACAAAATAATGACAGTAACAGCCAAGCCTTACAGGGATACTATAATGTGCCTGACATGATGCCATATACTTTATAAGTAAAAATGAATGTCATTCTCAGAACAACCTTGTGAAACTAGATGAGAAAACTGAGACCCATAGAGAGACGAAGTCACTTGACCAGGGTCACACAGCAGGTGAGGCTCCATTCTGGACCCAGGCCCATGATCTCAACCACCATAGTGTGTGCCCACCTGATAATGAGGAACTAACCAGCACAGCAGAGGGCAGGCGATGACAGGTACTTGGCAGCATGTATTTCAACAGTGGAACCAACAACGTTGCTGATGAGCAACACAGAGTTTAACATGAAGCTAACTGGTAACATCAATTGATGAAATGAGGGAGCCAGCTCAAATGGCTGATGATCACCTTTTGGTGAAAACCAAATTTCACATGGCCGCAAAGTTTGTTGTTATGTGCTGTCAAGTTGCCTGCGACTCATAGTGACCCTTATACAATAGCTCTGAACCCTGCTCTATCCTGTGCCAACCTCACTGCCTCTGACACACCTACCCCCATTACCCCAGTCACTGAATTAATCCATCTCATCAAGGGCCTCCCCTCTTGCACTGTCCCTCCATCCTCCCAAGCATGATGTCCTTCTCCAAGGACCTGTCCCTCCTTACAACATGCCCAAAGTATGTCAGACACAGCTTCAGAATCCTTGACTCCAAAGAGCAGCCGGGCCACACAGTTTAGGATCCATAAATTTTGTATATACCAGTTGCTTTTACAACTAAGATTTTCAGTTCTGTGACAGTGATTGTTCTGGTGACACATTTGTCTCTTCCTCTCTCCCTCAGTTCTGCCTAGAGAGAAATCCTTGCCCCATATTAGGTCCTCAGGTGATGACCAGCAGTATCTGCCCTCTGAAAACTCCACCTCCCTGGAGAGGAGCTTTGTCTGCCGCTTCCGCTGCCTGCTGGACAATTCTTCTGGGTTTCTGGTAATAACACCATCTTTACAGGGAATTTCTAAACATGTTCATGGCTCTGCTCAGATGGAACATGGCCCAGGGTTTCAGCCAGGATTTTTTGCCAATCCGGGAAGGGTCATCTAACCTCTAGTCCACTAATGCTGCAAAAGACCCACCTGTTGACCACTGAATTGTCATGTGAGCCTTCCTCTATTCAGTTAAGAATTTTGTCATCTTTACTTGATGTCCTAGTTATCTAGAAACTGCTGTGAAAGAAGTACCATAAATGAGTGATAAAAAAAAAGACACCAAAAAATATTTCTTTTTTTCACCATTTAGAAGACTAGAAGAATAGACAGAGGTTGTTCCAACTTGACAGCACATGACAACATTCTCTCTGTGTCATCTCTAGAAGAACGTTCTTAGCTCTTTGAACTTCTGCTCTGGTTGACTTTCATGTGGTTGCCATCTCTTTCCCTGATCCCTGCACCGATTTCTTGTTTAATTAACTCAAGACACACACACACTCTACACTAGTCGGACCTCATTTATCATTACAAAGGCAGCACATTCTCAAATGGGATTGTAACCACAGTCTAGAAGTTGGGATTTACAACACATATTTAGCGAGGGGAGTAAGTAGAGATGTAATTCAATCAATAGCATCTAAAGATTATTTACCCATAATTCTAGAGAACTCAGAATGTTACTGTCTGCCTTTACCACCTCCTGCAAATCAGCAAACAGCATATTAATTCCTCGGATTGTATCCTTTCTTACAAAAGCACCACGTTCTGTGGCTCTTAAAAAGGGCTATATCTATGAACTTGGAGAAATGATGACAGTTGTGGAAAGGCATTAGATCTTTTGTTCATAGAGTCATTATGAGTCGTGCTCGACTCGACAGCAATCAACAATGTGGGTCAACGTCCCGAGGGAGGAATGAGAAACCGTGAAAGATGGTCAAGGCATGCAACCCAGGTTAAGTTTTGGTTGTTATGTGTTGTCAAGATGGAACTAACTCATAGCTGACCCTTCAGCAAGGTTTCAGAGGCTGGAAATCCCGTGGGAGGAGACAACCCACTTGGGATTCAAACTACCTACTTTTGGGCTGGCGGGGCCACTAGGCCCCCAGAGCCCCCTGGGTTAAGATGAAGAGGTTCTAGTCCTGTGTAGGCTCATGCAGAGGGAAATGCCCCCTGCCTGTTTATCTCCTTTCAGGATATTGAACCTCTTTACACTCCAGTGCTGGCTCATTGTCATCGAGTCACTGACCCAAATCTGACCTCCAGGGACCATAAATCACACAAGAAGAGATTGTCCATCTTTCTCTCATTGAGTAATTGGTGGATTTGAACCACTTAACATTACTTTGGCAGTATAACTCCTTATCCAGTGGGCCACGAGAGCCCCTACAAGAATCTAGTAAAAGGAAATTATATTCCCAGTTTTGTTGTTGTTGTTGTTATGTGCCCTCGAGTCGCTTGCGACTCATAGAGACCCTGTGTACAACAGCCCTAAACTCTGCTCTCTCCTGTGCCAATCATTCCCAGTTTTATACACTCAAAATTCTCTTCTCCTTTCTCTGTTCCCTAAGTATGGGGTCTTCTTTTTCCAGGAATTGAATTTCCACGGTCATCTTAAATCCCTCCCTGGGCCGAATAATAGGTCAGAAGATGGCATCCTCGTGTCTCCTCAGCTCACCCTGTTTGCTATTGCAACGCCTCACCAACCTCTCACCATCCTGGAGCTCCAAACAAAAACATATCTTTTCCAAACAAAACACAAGTTAGATTTCACACCAATAGCCTGTGATTCCAGGTATGTCCCTTTTCCCAGAAACCATGGCTTCCAGAGACCTGAGGTTGTTCTCTAAGTCCAGTTATGGCCCACATCCCATGCAAGGACTATTGACCAATTCTATCCAAATGTGTACTGTGAGAATACACTGTGTTGAAAGAATACGCTGACCCCTCTGGGTGGAAAGATGAAGTTTGAGGTAGTGTGTGATCCAGACAGTAACAGATAATGAGGTGACAGACAGTAACAGATAATGAAGAACAACAAGAAATCACACAATCAAAAAATCCGACTAACCCCGGCAATCCCAAAAATAACAAACGGAAAACGAGCGGGGCGCAACAAAAAATTAATCCGAAAAAACATACCAGACCCCCCAAGAACACACACAAGAAAAAGAAAAACAACCAGTAAATACAACCCAGAGAGCACCAGACCAAAACAACGCATCGACACAAAGAGGACCCTGACAAGAGCCATAGTACTCAACCTAAACACCCCTAACACCCTATCTAACATGCAAACAAACGGAAACAAAGCCCCAATCACCACACCACAGAATCCCACAACCCGCACACCAACAGCTGCAGCACAACCAAATACAGGATTAAAACAGAAATGATAAAAGAATCAAGAAAACACAAAAAAAAAAAACCTAGCACTACCAAACATAACCCCGACCAAAGAACGAAGAAATGCCCATGCCAACACACGAACAGCAAACCAAACACACCTAAAGATATAAAAAACCTAAAACACAACAAAAACAGAATCAAACAAAATCCCCCACCAAAAAACATCACGCGGAACATCAATACCAGTAACAGCAAAAAGACAACAGCCACACAAACCGCCCCAAGGGCTCCTAGAAGAAACACACACGAAACAAAAGAAAAACAGCAGCAAAAGCCCGAAACAACAAGAACAAAAAAAACTCGGACCTAAGAACGGCAAGAGTTAATCAGACACCCACCACACCCAAAACAAACACCCTAACGCAAAAGAAGCCCTCCAAGATAAGAAGACAGCGACTCTACGAAAGAGGCAACAACAGCCAAAGACAAAAAAAAACTGAACTCAACAGAAAGCGACCGCCCTACAAAGGCAGACAAAAAACCCACAAGAAGCACCGGCAGAAGAAAAACTGCCGCTGCGAATTCACAAAGCGACATCAGCACACAAACCAGCGTGGGAAAAGAGACAACGAGAGAGTCCTCAGACACACAAGCAAACGCTTACCCAGCCACCTGACCAACGGGCGCTAAACACTGACACTGCTCAACAAACCAGAAAAAGAGGCGCAAAGCACATCCAATGTGCCGAGCAACAGCAAGAAAAAAAGGAAAGACCCGAAGCACACTGATCCGACCGCAAACAAACCAACCAGGAGCGCTAAGAGGGCAGGACAAAACCTACAAGGTAATCCGGACAGCCCAGCCAGACTGCATCGTTGCCAGACAGCGTGCCCTAACGTAAGTGTGGTCCCAGAGGAGCAAGGGCCCTGTCATGGGACCCAGGGTACACAAGGCCCATCCCCAAAGTAGAAGTGTTAAGCCTGACTTAAAAGAAAGTCTGAAGGTCTTGTGTGAGGACTCTGTCAGAAGTGAGGATCTAAGGTGAGTGTTAAGTGACTGGGGAGAGTGCTCCTTTGGGTAGTTCTGAGGGAGGAACGCACACAGGGACCAGCCCAGTGAAGTCCTCCTTTTCAGGACGTGGTCACCAGGGTTTAGCACAAAGCATTGCCCATGGCTTTAAGTTTCCTAGTGAGCCTGCCCTCCACTCTGCTATGCAATTTCTGGAGCACATGCACACAGAATTTTCTCTTCCCCTAAGTGCGGGTATGCCAAAGCGGTCTTTCTTCCTTCTTGCCCAAGATGGTCTTTCTTTTCCTCTTTCCAAGCTGGCCTGCACCAAAATGGCTGCAAATATTGAAGCCTTGAATACAAAAAAGAGAAAATTCCCAGGCTCTACTTGCTCAGAATTTAAATTCTGAATCTAGAATCTTCACTTAACCGTATACAAAGGAAGTGCTACTCTCATTGCCATCTGCAAAAAGCTGGCTTCATGCCTCTCCTCAGAAATGGCTTCCTCAAGCCTGCCGTACACACCTCTTGTTCATCTGCTTGTGCTGTGAACCTGTACCCTGTGGCCTTCCCAAGGGAATAGGATCAGTCATTACCTCATAGGCTCCTCGCAGTGGGGCAGGCTGGTAGCTGCTTCTATGACATATAGGTAATACGGAGAGTCTCCCACTTATTTCCAGAAGGCTAGGATTTCACAACTTAATCTTTCATATCCTTTCACTACCTTGTAACTTAGTTTGTAAACTATAACATCGACAGCTGCAGTGGTCCTGTCAAGTAAGGAGTTACACTGCCAACCCTAAGGTGTTACCTCTGTGGTGGTTCAATTCCATCAGCTTCTCCACAGGAGAAAGATGGGCAGGCTTTTCCTGTGTGGCTTATATTCTGTGAAAATATACTGGAGGGTTAGCTATGAGGCCGTCTGTCTCAATGGCAATGAGGTTGTTTATACATAATAAGCTATACAAGCAGGATTTTTTAAATTCTTGTTTCTCTTACATAACTCATTTATCAGACCACAAAATGTTCTCTTCCAACTTTGGGATGAAGGGATTAGGAAACGGTAAGCATGTGCATAAATTTTTTAAAATAAAAATACTATATTTCCTTTTCTTAAAGTACATGTGTTTGTTTAAAAATTATAATGTTTTGTGGAATTTATAGTATATGGATATAATGTATATATGATACAGCATAAAAGGCAGTGTTGAGGATCTGTACAATTTGCAGGTGCATAAATCTTACGTGAAGTGACTTCCACAACATTAACTCTAGTATGTTGTTGTTGTTGTTATTGTTAAGTGCCATTGAGTCGTAAGTGACTCGTAGCAGTCCTATGAATGAAAAACCTGAACACTTGTATAACTTTCATCATTTCTCCCAGTTCTTAGGATTTCCGGAGGCAAGCTATTTTGGAAGTGGATGCCACTCCTGCTTCCAAGCTTGTTTTAATCGGGGAGCTCCACCAAACACTGTCCACCTTGGGTAACCATTATCACATTTGACACATCAGTGTCACAGTGTTTAGCATCACAGCAGCAAGTTACCTCAGTACAGCAAATGTAAAGTTGTGTAAAGTATACGTTATAGTTATTACAACAACCATGAGAAGTATAATAGAGAATATACAGCCAAATAGCCCACAAATAAGTGAAAATCGACTTCGGGGAAAGAGGAGGAAGGCAAATAAAGAAGGGAGGAATAAAAAAACTGGACAAATAGAACAAATGGTGAAACCACCCCACTCACTCACTCATAGCTGACCCTCTCTAGCAGGTTTTCAGAAGGCTGTAAATTGCATGGCAGATTTCTCTTCATTGTCCCACAGAGCTGCTGGTGGATTCAGACAACCCAAGAGGCAGCACCTTTGGGTTAGCAGCTCAGCTCTCTATAGACTATACCACCAGAGATCCCTAAAGAATGAAGTAGAAGACCCAAGTCTAACTATATCAACAATTCCATTAAACTTTAATTGACAAGACACTCCAATTAAAAAGGTAGAAATTGGCAAAATGGATTTAAAAAAAAAAACACAACACCTCAATTGTGTTCAACTTACAAGAGATACATTTTAAATGGAAAGGCACAGGCAGGCTGAAGATGTGACTGGAAAAAGATAAATAATACAAACAGTAAGCATAAAAAAGACTAGAATAGCTATATTGATGTTGGTAGATGAGACACACAGCTTCTTCAAACATTCTTTCAACACATCAGAATAAACAATCTTTTGTTTTCCTGAGCCCACATTATCCAGGTCAGCTTCCATCACAGTTCTAGTTCAATCATTTTCCTCCATGGGTCATCAAGCCAGATGTGGGACACCAAGTACTGTTGGTCCAGTGAGGCAAGGTTCTCACCTCTCTAGGCTTCGTATCCTGTGACTATCCAGGTAGCCTGATGGTATTTGCATCCCATGAATCGGTTTAAAAGCGGGGATGGTGAGAAGAAAGGAAAGGAATATTCCTTTCCCCAGTGAAAAATTGTTGTATGTGTTATGTGTTTGTACAGTAACTTAATTTTCAAGGTTAATGTGAAGCTTGGGAAATTTATGCATGCAATTTTTCAGTTAAGTAATTATTTTTTTATTTGAGTGAATATTTACAAATCATATTGGTTTTTCATAATCATTCATATAAAACAAAATTCTTTTATAACATTAATTGCTATTGATTAATGTAATTGGTTAATGGTAATGTCTAATTAAGCCCTTTTTTGTCATCACTTGGTTTATGTATTTTTAAAATTACTTTTCCCCACAGTAGGAAGTGTCTGTTATTTGTGTGTGATTTTAACAAAGATTTACAGAAAGATTGGGATTTCATTCATTGATTCATTGTTGCACATTTCCTTTCTCCTCCTCCTTTACCCTACCCCTTCCCACAGTCCACTTTGTAATGTACCTCTTGTTTCATATTGTTGTCATACATATAATACCTAATCAGGCAGTTCTTCTCCTCATCTATTCCAATGCAGTGTTCATTATCTATCCATTCTTTTCCTATTTTACTCCAACCCCCCATGTCAATCTTACTTTATAACAGCTATATTATGTAGTATTTGTCCTTTTGCTGCTGAGATATTTCACTCCGTATAATGTCTTCCAGACTTCCCCATGTTTTGTAGTGTCTTACAAGTCCCGTTTTTTCAGTGCTGCATAATATTCCATTACCTGATTGTACCACAGTTTTTCTATCCATTCATTTGTTAATGGGCACTTGGGCTGCTTCTTTCTTTTTGCTATTGTGAATAATGCTACAATAAACATGGGTGTGCATGCATCTGATTGAGTCACCACTCTAGTTTCTTTAGGGTGTATTCTCAGTAGTGTAATTGCTGGGTCGAATGGTATTTCTGTTTCCAACTTTTTGAGAAAGCACCAAACCACCTTCCATAGTGGTTGTACCATTTTAAACTCCCATTAGCAATGGATAAGAGTTCTAATCTCTCCACCTCACCAGCATTTGTTGTTTGCTGACCTGTTGAACTTTACTGTTGGTGCTGGGGTGAGATGATATCTCACAGTCATTTTGATTTGCATCTCTCTGATAGCTAGGGGCTTTGAACATTTCTTCATGTGTTTGTTTGCCATCTGAATTTCTTCTTTGATGGAGTGTCTATTCCTATATTGTGCCCATTTTGACATTGAGTTGTTGAGCATTTTCTTATTGAGGTGCGGGCACATTCTATAAAGTTTAGATATAAGTCTTTTATCAAATATATCATTGCCAAATATTTGTCCCAGTCTGTAGGTTTCCTTAATCCCATGTTGGAGAAGTTTTTAATATGGAAAAGCATCTTAAATTACAGGGTATCAATGATTGCTTACATTATTTAGAGGGTTTTTTGTTTTGTTTTATTCATTAGATGGATTTTTTGGGTTTATACAAAACACTAAACCCTGATCATAGAAAACATATCTCCTAAAGTAGACACAGAACACTCACAAAAATTATATACTAAGTCACCAAAAAAGGCTCTATGAACATAGATTTGGATTTTTTAATTAATGCTTTTATTTTTTAATTAATTTTTAAACAATCATTGACAACTTTATTATATAGATTTTCCCCCCATTCTTTCACCGACATGTTTCATACAATCATTCACATACGTTGTGTTTTATAAAATTAATCACCACTGGACTATGCCCATTACCCAGTCTTTTCAGGTCTCTGCTGGATCTTTTTCGTTTCCTTTACCTCCTCCCTCCACCCACCAAATTGTACAACCCAGGTGTTTTGTCCCTACTCATCCTCATCCCTCTGCTCACCGTTTGCCCCTTTGGACCACCATACACATTTTACTAGTTATCCTTCTATTTTTATATTAAAGGTCTTATACAGTATCTGTACTTATGCGACTGAGTTAGTTCACTTAGCAACATGCTCTCCAGTCTCTCCCAAGTTATGTAGTGTTTTTTCAAAATTGTTGCTCCTGAATGCTGCATTATGTTCCATTATGTGAATGTACCACAATTTCTCAGTCCATTTGGTTGTGGTTGGACATTTGGTCTGTTTCCATGTTCTTGTCATGGTGAATAACACTGCTGTGAACATTGGTATACACTAATCTCCATTTGTGACTCAGTTCTAATTTTCTTGGGGTATATTCCTAGTAGTGAAATAACTGGGTCATATGATGAAGTTTCTATGTTCAGCTTTTTGAGGAAACACCAAACTGCCTTCCAGAGTGATTGTTCCATTTTACAGTCCCACCAACAATGTATGAGACGTCCCACCTCTCCCTTATTTATTGCTTGCTGCTCTATTAAACTTTGCCACTGATACTGGGGTAAGATAGTGTCTCATTGTGGTTTTGTTTTGCATCTCTGTTTTTTCCAATGATTTTGAGCATTTCTTCATGTATTTGTTGGCCATCCAAAGTCTTCCTCTGTGAAAAGTCTTTCCATATCTTTTCCCCATTTTGTAATTGGGTTATCAGTCTTTCTTCTGGAGGCCTAGGAGTATTCTGTAAATTTTTGTTATGAGACCCTTTTCTGAGATAGTATTATAAATGTTGTTTCCCAGTCAATAGGTTTTGTGTTGTTGGTTTGTTTTGGGGGTTTTTTCACCCTATTGGAAACATTTTTTATGCATACAGGGATTTAATCTTTAGACAGTCCCATTTATCAATTTTATCCTCTCCAGACTGTGTATTTCTGGCTGTATTTGTCAGCCTTTTTATACCATAAATGAGGCCTTCTAAGCTTGGTCCCAGTTTGTTTCTCATGAAGAAAGACATGGATATTTTTACTTCTCATCATACAAATATGCAATTTTCTCTGAGACTATTTCAGAATCCTTGGTAGGATTGATCCTTGACCAAAAATTTTGTACAAGCACACTTCCTTTTATTGCACTTTGCCCTATTACACTTCACAGACGTGACATAATTTACTAGTGGAAGGTTGGTGGCAACCCCGTATCAAGCCAGCCTGCCAGCACAACTTTTCCAGCAGCTCACTTTGTGCCTCGACAACACACTTTGGTAATTTTCACAACACTTCAAGCGTTTCCATCATTTTCTTGCACACCTAATAGACCACAGTTATAATAAACATATTTTCCATGCCCTAGAAGCCCAGGGTGCCACGTGACTCACTGTATTGTGCTCTGGAGCAGAACCTGCAATATCTCTGAGGTACGCCCATACTCCAAACAATGCAAAAGAGCTCAGTTTCATGACTCATTCTCTTTCTTACTCCTGTTGAACAAGACAGAACAGATGATTTGCTGTCCCTTACTCACCTGTTCAATCACCTGGCCACTACTGTCCCCTGGCTAAGAGGCCTTCTTGTTCACTCACACTATAATTCCCAGAAGTTAAGACTTGTTCTTGTGTCTGGCCTCAGGAACGCGGAAGGGGAGGAGCACCTGCAGAAGCGGGCAGGGCAGCTGCCCTTCACCTTCACCACGGGGGAGGCCATCTTGTATGAGAGCAACCTCCCAGGCCTTCTGAACCCTATCCCAACGACCAGGAAGAGGTCCAGGGCAAAGAAGGGCCCTCCCGCCGGCCAGGCTCCTGTGCACCCAGGGTCGCTCCTCGGAGCCATGATGCGGCAAGATGAATCCATGTACTCAGCCTGCACTGCACCAACCCCTCAAGGCTCACCCTTGTCTAGATGGGCTTCTGATAATGGATGTGACAGCAAGGAGGATGAAGAGGGGGAAGAAGGTAGACCCCTCCTGACCTTCATCGAGACCCTACTGGAAAAGGATACAGAAGAGCAGCCAGATCTCTGCTTCACCCTTCAGCAGACAGAGGTCACTGACCTCACTCAGGAGAACTTCCTCAGAACTGATTCAGACACTTCCGGGCCCCAGAACTGCCACTTGCTGCCACCTCGCCAGAGAGAAGAGCTCCAGAGGGAAGTGGGGGCATTTTCCCATGACGAGACGTGTGTAAGCTTGCCCTTACTGGCCAGCACAACTCCCCTGCTGGCCCTCAGGCCTCGGTCTTCTCAGGGCTTGGATGATGGAGCCAGGGAGCTGACCTTGCCTCAGAACTTGGGTGCTGTCCCCAGCCAGTCCCAAGTACATCTGCAGCATTTCCTTATCCCTGGCCACGCACTCCTGGGTCCCCTTCAGAGTTCTCCCCAGGAGCAGGCTCCACACAGCCAGGCAGCACCTTCAGACTTCAGGATGAGCCAGAAACAAAGGATATCTGACCACAACGATGTTACCAGCCCACTGCCTGAGACCTCCAGCCCTAGGCGTCCTGCCCAGAGGTTCCAGCCTGCCTGCACAGCTGCACTCTCCTTAGGAGAAAATGTTCTTGGACACCTGGACCAGGCAGATCCTGGTGTTTTGGATTTTTGCGAAGAAACTGTGCCTCAAACACCCACCCACAGTCGGTGTCAGGAGCCTCTGATGGCCCCAGACCCTGCCTTTGGGACCAGCCCCTGTGGCTCCCATCTCTCAGGCAGCATTTGGGATTTTTCCCTCCACAGCCAGCCAGTTGACCCTGTGGAAGTGGGCTCAGGGCAAGGAGTCAGACAGGCCCTGTCTCATCACGCCTTTAGCCACCCATGTGTGGTCAACCCGTGGCTTCCCTGCTCACAGCCAGCTGGAGACCTTCCCTCCAGTGCAGGCAGCAGTCAGACTCTGTTGGTGCATAGGTCACCAGAGGCTCCTGGGGGTCAAGAGTCTCCACCCCACTTTCTAGGAGTATGCCAGCTTTCAGGGAGCCCTGCCTGGCCTTCCCAGGAGCCTCCACATGGGTCATTGACCACTTGGGGACCATATGGTATAGACCAGAGCTCAGCTACTGAGCAGCAGTGGGTGCCTGTGGGGCAGCAGACTCAAGAACCCCCCAGGAGGACAAGAGGAAGGGTTTCAGCTGTCCAGCACCTGGCTGGCCACCTGAGAGACACTGCTTCGCAGGCCACATGGCTGAGTCCCTTCCCCTCCCTTGACTCTGACAGCAACTCCCCAAGCACAACCCTCAGCTATGGCCGAGCAGAGTCCCTGCGGCCGTGCCAGGACGCACCCGTGGACCCAGCTCCCACTGCTCTGGGCAGACCCTTGGTACCATCCAGCCTGAGCCTGCCTTCCTGCCCTAACCCCACCTGGCCACCTGCCTCTGTGCAGGGCAGCAGTAACATCTGGCTCTAGGTAAGTGTTGGCAATCAGAGTCATAGGGAGCTGGGAACAGAAATGCAGGGGTGAGGCTCCACAGTGCTAGTAAACTGTCTCATCTGTATGTGGAGTCAGGCTCAGCAGGGCCAGGCCAACCAGCCTATGTAAGATACGGGTGATCACATGGGTACCAGCCTGGCTTCAGGACAGGGTGCTTTGCAGGTACAGTACAGGTATGTGGAAGGATGCAAAATGGATACAAATGGAACAATGAAATTGGTGGGAATGGCATTCCCCCCAAGGGATCTCAGTTATAACCTGCCAGCCCCTCCCCTGCCTGTTCCTGTAGTGATTTTTTTTTTCTGGACCAATCCCTAGGGCCTTATCTCAACCATTAAGTCCAGCCTTGGACAGCCAGAGCTTGAATTAGTCTTGGTTTGAAATCGACATCATCTTCTCCTCTGGGCCCAGCCTTCCTGGCATCAGGTCTAACTTTACCCTCCCCTCCTGGGGCCACATCTGACACCAAAGCAGCTGTGAACATGCAGGATGAGCACTCCTCATTCGTCCAATGTCACCAAAAGAGAGAATCCACATCAAGGAATCCCTCAAACAACCCTAACTCCTCCAAATACAGCCTTTGCTTAGAAGACCCAGGGGTGGCCACAGTCTTCTCCCCAGTCTATTTAGAAGACAAGACATTCTGAAACCTTTTCCAGATGATTACAATCTTCAAGTGTAAGGAGGCACTCAGGCTAGACAGGAATGAGGGCTGCTTCTCCTTACCTTAACTAGCCCCAGAACCCTGCATTCTGAGCCCTGCCACCCCGAAGCGTTGCTGGGTTTCTGCTCTTTCCTAGCTCCCCTGTCAGCTCTCAGTAGCAGGCTTCCTCCAGCAGGACCCTGAGCTCATTGCCTGCCCAGTGTTTTCTATCTTTTGTATGTTAAAATAATCAGAACACCAAATTTGTTTTTCTCACATACCTAACCCAAACATAAATGAGCTCCAAGCTGAAGGCACAAACGTATGTTAGAGTCCTTGAACTAATCAGTTTCTTCTCTTTTCAGCAATTTTCTTCTAACTCAGTGTTTCTCATTTTCCAAACAGCAGTGCTACCAAAATGAAGCCCACAGACCATCGCACTTATCGATTCAAAGCCCAAGAGGAAGCACATTAAAAAAAAAAAAACACAACAAAACCTGACTTAGCATCATGCTAAGCACTTTGGGGCCTTAGGTATTAAATTTTTCCTGGAATTGAAATATTATAAACTTTGGTATTACTGGGTAAACATTTAACTGTTTTCTGTGTTAAGTATACATATCTGAAAGCTTAATCTTTTGATTCCAAAGATACACCTTTCAACTTCATTTAATTGAATGCACTTTACACTCAAGGAAAAAATGTACATCTTTCTCATGTTTCTGGAGGTGTTAATAAAAAGGGATGTAGCAAGCAAACAACACCCAGGCACATCTTCCAGACACTCACCCCGAAGGCTTTTTAAGGAATCATATTTCCCAAGCTCCCAGTTAAGACTCAGCATCAGGGAAGTGCAGAGCCATTTTTGCCCTCAGCCATTGAGACTATGCATGACCAGACTCCTGAAAAGGGCTCATCCTTCACCCAGCAACAGGGATTCAGAATAATGGGTCTTCTGCAGAGAGACATATGCAGGAGAGCAAATTTCCAGTCTGTGAGGAAGGCACAAAGGTATGATGCAGACACAGGGTGAGTGGGGCTTTCATCTCACAGCAGAGCAAAGAAGAGAACTTGGTAAGGCCCAGACAGAGCCCCTGCTTTCTTCCATAAAGGATTCTGGACAGCAGATTTCTGCAGCAACACATGTTCCTACTGCTTTGATGTAGATCCACAGGATTGCTTGTTCAGGAGCTAACTTTAGCTGTCACCAAATAGAACTCAATCAATTTGCATGGGGCCACAGGACAGCACCTCGAAAGCTGAGACCATCTGTCCTGCTCACCACTGTAATCTCAGAAGCAGGCACCCAGTAGCTGCTTAATAACTATCATGTGCACGAATGAATGAGCAAATGAAACTGTAGCACAAGAAACTTGCACATCCAGAGTCTAGCTGGGGACCCCTTCCAACACTCTACCTATTCACTACTACTTACCCAAACCTGGGCTTAGTTGCATGTGCTGGAGGGGCAGGAGGAGGGAAGCTTCTCAATCTGTGTGTTGATGATGTTTTATTGGTGGGAAATATGCTATCTCACAGCCTTGAATCTAAAAATGCTAAGAGATCAAAGAAGACCCAGAAGCCCGGACAAATAAATAACAATTGTTCACTAGTAGAAAATGAGTTCTTTGCCTTTCTCTCAGTATCAAACTCCCTAACCTTAAAGTGTCAGTCTGTGACAGCACTGTGTCCCCAGAGGCAGTGGTCTACTTTGAATGCTTGTTACATTTTTGTTTACCACATTCTTGTGCAAAGAAGAGAGTTTAAATAACTATGAAACAGTGCTTATGTTTGGACATTCTAAAGCCTGCTGGGATGTGAAGAATTGTTTTCATAAGATAGTCTTTTTTTAATTGCCTCTTTATTTTTTAACATACAATTTTTTATTGTGATTTTAACAAAAGTTTACATAAAAATTAGATTTCCATTAATTCATTGTTACACATATTCCTCCCAACGCTCCCCACCCCCCACTTCACTTTTCTCTTTAAGAAACTCATTCATTGTTGCACAGTTTTCTCTCTCCTCTGCCCCAAGTCCACTTTGTTATGTACCTTTTATTCTGGACTGTTGTCATGCAAATAATGCCTAATTATATATTCCTTTTAACCTAGTCTTTCCCTCATTTGTTTCAGTACTGTATTCATTATTTATCCCTGGTTTTCGTAGTTTCCTCCAACCCTCAAAGTCAGTCCTGTTTTGTGACAGTGGCATTATGTGGTATTTGTCCTTTTGTGACAGATATTTCACTCAGCATAATGTCCTCCAGGGTCACCCATTCTGTACATATTTTATGAGTTCCTTGTTTTCCAGTGTTGTGTAGTATTCCATTGTGTAAATATACCACAGCTTCTCCATCCATTCATTTGTTGATAGGCACTTGTGTTGCTTCCATCTCTGCTATTTTGAATAGCACAACAATAAACATAGGTGTGCATATTATCTGTTTGTGTGGAAGTTCTAATTTCTTTAGGGTATATTCCCAGTAGTGGAATTGTTGGGTCAAATGGTATTTCTATTTACAACTTTTTAAGAAAGCTCCATACTGCCTTCCATAGTGGTTGTACCATTTTACATTCCCACCAACAGTGAATAAGGGTTCCAGCTTCTCCACAACCTCATCAGCATTTGTTGTTTGATTCTCTCTTGAACTTTGCTATTGTTACTTCAGTGAGATGATAGCTCATAGTTCTTTTGATTTGCATCTCTCTTACAGCTAAGGATTGTGAACATTTCTTCATGTGTTTGTTCACCATCTGGATGTCTTCTTTGGTGAAGTGTCTGTTTATATCCTGTGCTCATTTTGCGATTGACTTGTTTATCTTGTTGTGGTATTGGAGTATTCAATAAATTCTAGATATAAGTCCCTTATCAGATATGTCATTATCAAATATTTTTCCCCAGTCTGTGGCTTCCCTTTTTACCCTGTTGGAGAAGTTTTTGGATGTGCATAGGGATTTGATTCTTAGAAGGTTCCCTCCTGGTTGTAGGTTTTTCAGGATACTTGGAAGACTGTTCATGTTGTGGATTAGGGCTTCTAGAGTTTTTCCAAGATTTTCTCTGATGAAGTTTATCATCCTTTATTTTAGCCCTAGGACCTTGATCCACTTTGAGTTGGTTTTTGTGTATGGAATGAAGTGTGGGTCTTGCTTGAGATTTTTGTAGATAGTTTTCAATTTTTGCCAATACCATTTGTTTAAAAGGCTTTCATTTTGCCATTTAACTAACTGATTTCATCTTCTTGTCAGAAATCAATTGACCATAGGTAGATGGGCTGATTTCTGGGTTCTCAATTCTATTCCATTGATCTATGTGTCTGTCACTGTACCAGGACCACACTGCCTTGATCACCATGACTGTGTAGTAGGATTTGAGATCAGAGAATAAGATGCCTCCTACTTTGTTTCTCTTTTTCAGGAATGCTTTGCTATTCAGGGTCTCTTTCCATTCCAGATGAAATTGAAAAGTGCCTTTTCCATCTCGTTGGAGAATGCAATTGGTATTTGTGTTGGGATTTCATTGAATTTGTAGATTGCCTTTGGTAGAATTGTCATTTTCACAATATTGATTCTTCCTATCTATGAGCAAGGGATATTCTTCCATTTCACCAGGTCTCTTTTTGTTTCTTGTAGTAATGTTTTATAATTTTCTTTGAATATGTGCTTTGTACTTCTGGTTAGATTTACTCCCAAGTATTTAATCTTGTGATTAGCTATTATGATAAGTATTGTTTTTTTAGCTCCAGTTCTGTATTCTCTTTGTCACTGTAGAGAAATCCAATTGAGTTTTGTATGTTGATCTTGTATCCTGCCACTTTGCTGAATTGGTCAACTCTGTCCAGTAGTTTTCTCACTGAGTCTTTAGGATTTTCTAAGTATACTATCATATCATCTGCATATAGAGATAATTTTACCTCCTCTTTGCCAATTTTGATACCTCTTATTTCCTTTTCTTGTCTTATGGCTGTTGCTGAGACTTCCAATATAATACTGAGTAGGAAAGGTGATAGTGGGCATTCTTGCCTAGTTCCTCTTCTCAAAGGGAATGCCTTTAATCTCGTTCCACCGAGAATGATGTTGGCTTTTGGTTTTACATATATACTTTTTACTATTCTGAAGAAACCCCCCTTCCTATTTTGTTGAGTGTTTTAATTAGTAAAGGGTGTTGTATTTTGTCAAAGGCCTTTTGTGCATCAATTGATAGGATCATGTGGTTCTTGTTCTTTGCTTTTTTAAAGTGATGAATTATCCTAATTTTTTTTAATGTTGAACCATCCTTGTATACCTGTTATGAGTCCCACTTGGTCATGGTGAATTATTTTTTTGATGTACTGTTGGATTCTATTTGCTAGGATTTTATTCAGGATTTTTGCATCTATGTTCATAAAAGATATTGGCCAGCCTTCCTTCTGGACTCCTGTCATGACAGTAATACCTAATCATATATCCCTTTTAAACAGTTCTCTCTCTCATCTGTTTCAATGCAGTATACATAATTTCTCCCCTCTTTTTCAATCTCCCCCCCAACCCCGGTGTCAGTCTTGTTTTACAACAGTGGCACTATGCAGTATTTGTCCTTTTGTGACTGAGATTCTTCACTCAGCATAATGTCCTCCAGGGTCACCCATTTTGAATAATATTGCATGAGTTCCTTGCTTTTCAATGCAGCGTAGTATTCCATTGTGTGAATATACCGCAGCTTCTCTATCCATTTGTTTGTTGATGCCACAATAAACGTGAGTGTACATATATGAGGCTACCATATACATTGCTAGCTGTTTTCTTCCCAAGTCTAAAACAGCTTTATCTTGAAATTGCCTTGACTTCTCTCTCTTTTTTTTTTAATTTATTGATACTTGTGCCTTGACCCAGAATGTTCTCTATTCCAGGAATGTTCCATGCATATTGGAGAAGAATGTATACTGCTGTTTCTTGAGTTGCATTAGTCTGTATATATCTATGAGATAAGTTGATTTATTGTGTGATTTAATTCTTCAGCATCTTTGTTGAGTTTCCTTCTGGTAGTTCTATCTTTCCTTGAGAATGATGTATTGAAGTCTCCTACTACTATAGTGGTATTGTCTATTTCTTTTTTGCAATTCTGCTAATGTTTGTTTTGTATATTTTGCAGCTCTATCATTTGGTGCATAGACATTATTATAGTTATTTCCTCTTGTTCTGTTTACCCTTGGAGCATTATATAGTGATCTTTCTTGTTCATTGTGATGATTTTTGCATTGAAATCTATTTTATCAGAGATTAATGTCGCCACTTCTTTTTTTCTGGTTGCTATTTGTTTAGTTTGGTGGGTTTTTTTTCTAACTTTTTATTTTTAGTGTTTCTTTATGTTCACTTTCCTGGTGTGTCTCTTGTAGACAGCATATTGATTGGCTTTGGATTTTTATCCAATATGCTTTTCTTTTTCTCTTCAAGGCTGCATTTAAGCCATTCACATTCAGTGTGATTGTTGAAAGGCAAGGGCTTATTTCTATCATTTTGTTGAGCTCTTTTTGGTGCTGTTGCTGGTTACTTTGGTCCATCCATCCTTCATCTCAGTGTTTCCTGCAACACTGATACTGTCTTTACAAACTCCCTTAGGTTCTGTTTTTCTGGAAATATTTTTATTTCTCCTTTATATTTGATGGACAGTTTTGCTGGAGACAATATTCTTGGCTGACAGTTGTATTCTTTGAGTGCTCGATATATGACGTTCCACTGTCTTCTCACTAGCAAGGTTTCTGCTGATAAATCAGCATTTAATCTTATTTGCTCTCCCTTATAAGTTATTTTTCATTTTTCTCTAGCTGCTTTCAGAATTATCTTCTTATGTTTGGTTCTGGCAGATTTAACTATGATATGTCTTGGTGTTTTTCTTTTGGGTTCTGTTTTATATGGTGTTTGCTAAGCTTCTTGATATATATTCTCTCGTTCTTCTTTATACCTGGAAAGTTTTCTTCTAGTAATTCTTCCACAGATTTCTCGCTGCCTTTACATGCTTCTTCCTGTTCTGAGATTCCAATTATGTGTGTGTTATTCCTCTTGATGGTCTCCCATACCATTCTTAGGTTTTCTTCTTTTTTGTTCCTTTTTTATTCTGCTTTTTGTTCTAGCAGATCAGTAGTGACAATTCTACCTTCTGTTTCACTAGTTCTGGTTCCATCTCTTCAACTCTGTTCATAGGTCCCTCCAACATGTTGACAGCATCTGAAACATTGGTCCTCATATTCTGGATTGTGGTTTCTTGTTTTTCCAGAGCCTCTAATGCCTCATTTGTTTTCTCTGCATTGTCTTGGACTGTTTTATAAGTTCTTCTTGGGTTTTACTTGCAAAGTCCTATAATTCTTTGAGTTTGTCTTTCATCCATTAAAAATATTCAATCATCGTCCTTTTGAAATCCATACAGAAAGTTCCATCATACTTTCTGGCTTCAGGAAATACATTGATACTGTGCCACTTTTGTGGGGTGACATCTTGTTTTGGATTTGTTTAGCATGTGACATAGTCTGCTTCTTCCATGTCATTGTTGTGGTAGATTTTTTCATGATTGAGGTCTTAGCGGGCTCTTGTTCTGATAGCCTTGACTCAGGAAGTCTCTGCTCCAGCAGAGGGAGAGGCAGCTATCGTGCCTGAGTTTCTCTCTGATTTTTCAACTCAAGGGAATACTTGCTTCAGTTGGGGAGAGATATGGCCTGTGAATTAGCAGCCTTCTCTGTCAGGGAACTGCTGCTGCTAGGTGAGTCCAAAGTCCCTGAGGTTAAAGGCAGCTCAAGCTATGGGAGGGGGAAGGAAATAGTTTCACCTGTGATATTAGTGTTCCTGGCACAGTTCAGATGAGCAGCAGCAGGTCATCCTCCAGGGCCAGGTCCTTGAGGTAGCCAGGCCAAGCTGTCTGGGTGAAGGGGGGTGGGCATCCAGGTGGCAAGGCTGAGTCCTCCAGGTGTCAGGTTTAGTGGTCCAAGTGGCAGGGTCTGGGGCTTCCCAGCAGAGGCTCTGGCCATTGTCTAGTGCTCTAGGCAGGAGAGCAGTCCAGTCCACACTCATAACATGTTCTTAAACTTGGTTTCATACTTTGTAAAGCTGCTGAATCTTCCCTGTGAAGTAAAAAGGTCATTACATGTATCTGACAATTAATGTGCACATCATGTTTCCATACTGGTTACCCTTGTAGACTATAATTAGAAAAATGAGAGCATGCTGCTCATGTGATATGTATCATTTCTATTGCTAAGTACCAATCACCCTAAAACATAGTGAATTGACATAAAAATCCTATACTTGCATTTGAGTCTGCAACATGGGCTGTTTCACTAGGGGAAATCATATATGTTTTTTATATCTGGCTGCTCAGCTGAAGCAGCTGTCTGATCCGCAACCAGGCCTCCTTGGTTCTCCCCCACATGAATCCTATCAGGAATTTTGGGCTGTGACAGAGTCCAGGAAGGTGACAGTCGCTCTGGCATGTTATTAGCCAAGCTCGGAGTTTAAGTGAGGGCATGGACAGGGACATAAGTACTGGAAGCATGATTTGTTAGGATGCTGCAATGAACATACCATGTATTACCAAGAGAACAAACAGATCTATCCAAAAGATGGTAAAACTAGGTTGCTCCTTGGCAAGGATTTTGAAGCTCTGCCTCAAATACTTAGGCATGTTGCCAGGAGGAACCAGTCCTTGGAGAAGGATGTCATGCTTGGAAGGGTGAAGGGACAGTGCAAGAGAGGGAGACCCTGGATGAGATGGGTTGATAGAGTAACTGGAGTAACAGATAGGTGTGTGAGAGTCAGTGAGACCGGTTCAAGATAGAGCAGGCTTCGGAGCTATTGTGTGTATGGTCACTCTGACTCAGAGTTTACTGAACAGTACATAACAATAACAACAACAACAACTGTCCACCAACTATAGCTTTACTGGGAGTAACAGTCACCAAATAACAGGTGAGTGGTGGTTATCATCCATTTGAAAAGGAGCTGCTCACAGCATGCCCTGGGAAACATTTTCTCAGGATTGGCCATTTAACACAATACTGGGCCTTCGGTGAGACCCATGGTCTACAGAAGACCATGGACTAGGAAGACAGGATCAGAGGCTCAGCTTGTCTCTTCACACATGATCGAGGGAAATGCCTGTAGCTAAGCCAGACCTTCCTCCCCTCCCCACTCTTTGTCATGTGTCTCCTTTCCCTATGGCACAAGGTCCTTCCAGCATCCCCAAACCACCTTCATGCTCCCAGCACCTACCACTCATCTCCAAATCCATGCCAAAAATCAGGAGCAAAGGAAAACTAGGTTAGAAGCCAACCGAACTGCATTCTGCAAAAGTGTGAAGAGCCAACAGACCCTCGGGCCACTGAGGTGCTTCCATTTTATGGGGTGTTTATTGATTTATTGATGTCATCTTAGAGTATTTGCAAAATGCAGTCTACTAGAACATGTATCTTGCTCTGAGCAACCCCGCCTTTCCCTAGGAATGTAGTAGGTTAAGTGTTGGGCTGCTAACTAAAAGGTCAACAGTTCAAAACCCCTAGCCTCTTCTGCATAGAAGATGAAGCCGTTTCCTCCTGTGATGATTTACAGGCTGAAAAACCTTTTGGAAGGTTTCCAAGAATCAGAATCATCATCACAGCAGTGGGTTTGATTTGATTTTTGGCTTCGGAAAGATCTTGTGGTAAGAAATGAGACAGATTTTCAGGTCAATGAGCTTCAGAGATTTGGGTCTATTGAGAGAGAAACAGAGGTGGGAGGCCATGGCCCGAGTTAGAAGGCGAGCTTAGGAAGTTTTAGTGCACCTGTCATATCACATCCCAGGCTGTATCCATGTAGAGGTGGAAAGTCATAAAAAATAAGCACTGGCATGTACACTCTGATTTTTAAAAAGTGGACCCCAAGTTTTTTTCAAAACCAGTGCTCACCAGCCTGCTATGCACCCTTGCCCCAGAATTTACAAAATTCCTTTAGGAAAAGCACAAGGTCCAAGCCTTAAAGCAGTTAAATTGTCCTATACTGATGAACCATTCCAAGGAACAAAAGAATTTTCCCTAACATTGAGATGGAGAGAATGCTGGAGACTGTGAGTGGCCTTGGCAGTCATTAACTTAGTGACCAAATATAGCCCATGTTGTTGTTGTTGCTATTGTTGTTAGGTGCTGTTGTGTAGAATATGATTCACAGTGACTCTATGAACAAAAGATCTGAACTCTGTTCTGTCCTGCACCATCCTCACACTTCCTGATAAACAAGAGCCCATTGCAGCAATCATCATGTCAATCCACCTGGTTGAAGGTCTTCCTCTTCTTTGCCAACCCTCTACCCTTCCCAGCATCATGTCCCTCTTCAAGGAACAGCACCTCTTAGCAATATGTCCAAAGTATATGAGGTGAAGCATCATCATTCTTACCTTCAAAGAGCACTTCGGCTGCACCCTCTCCATACCTGTTTGTTCTCTTGGCCATCCACGGGATGTTCAGTACTCTTCTCCAAAACCACAGCTCAAAGGTATCAATTCTTTTCCTGCTATCCTTATTCATTATCCAGCTCTCAGATACATAGCAAGTAATCAGAAAGACTATGCCCTGAATCAGACACACCTTAGTCTTAAAAATAACATCACTACTCCTCAATAATATAGAAAAGTCCTTTACTGCACATTTTCCCAGTGCAATGTGTCTCCTTATTTCCTGACTGCTGGTACCAAGGATGTTAATTGTGGATCCAAGCAAGATGAAGCTGTTGACAGTTTCAATCTCCTCTCCATTCATCATGATGCTGCCTCTTAACCCAGTGGTAAAAATCTTTGTTTTCATCAAGAACCTGCACTGCAATCCCAGAGGCACACAGTTCGAATCCACCCGATGCTCTGCCAGGGAAGGAGGGACAATCTCCTCCTGTACCAGTCAGATCTGATTTGATGGTACACACAAATAATAAAATAAAAAAAATTTTTAAAAAATCTTTGTTTTCCTGACATTGAGATACAATCCATACCAAAGGCTTGATCTTCTGCAATAAGTGCTTCAAGTACTACTCACTTTCAGCAAGCAAGCTTGTATCATCTGCAGAATGCAGATTGTTGATAAGTCTCACTCCAATCCTGATGCCACACTCCTCCTCATTAAGTCTAACTTCTCGAATAATTTGCTCAGGATACAGATTGAATAGGTCTGAGAGAGAATACAACCCTGATGCACCTCCTTCCCAATTCCAAACTATGCAGTGCTGCCCTGCTCTGTTCTGTTCACACAATAGCCTCCTGGTCCAGGTATAGGTTCTGCATGAACACAATCAAGTGCTCTGGGATTCCTATTTTTCTCAATGTCAGCCACAATTTGTCATGATCCACACAGTCAAACATCTTTGCATAGTCAATAAAGAACAGACATTTTTTCTGGTATTCCTTACCTTCAGCCAGGATCCATCTGACATCAGCAATGACATCCCTGATGCTATCTTCTAAATCCTGCTTGAACTTCTGGCAGTTCCCTACCTATGTACTGTTCCAGCCATTTTTGAATGATCTTCAGCAGTATTTTGCTTGCATGTGATATCAATGATATTGTTCAATAACTTCCACATTAAATTGGATCACCTTTCTTGGGAATGGGAATACGGACCTCTTCCAATCTGTTGGTCCGACAGTTGTCCTCCAAATTTCCTGACATATACTGGTGAGTGAATCTAAGGCTTCATCTATTATTGAAACAAGTCAACTGGTATTCCACCAAACATTGTTCTAAGTGGTACAGCACGTGTCTATCAGTTTTCTGTACTGAGATAACGCGAGGTTACTGGGATGCTGAAATCTGTGTTACTGATGTGTCAAATGCCATAAGGATTGCCCATGGTGGACTGATTGGGTGGAGTTCCCTGATTAAGACAGACTAGGAAACAAGATGGGCTATCTACTTCCTAAATAACAGGTTTTTGAAAATCCTATGAACACTAAAGAAAGAGGATAGTTATCAAAGTGTAGGAGTAGAGCCCAGATTGGAAGTAAGCTGAAATGAGGAAAAATAATAACAAACATCGTTTAACATTTGGAACATGGGATTACATAGCTTGAATGTTAGAAAACTGAAAATTGTTAAAAATGAAATGGAATGTATGAATATTAGCATGCTAGGCATTAGTGAGATGAGATGGACAGCTTTGGCTACTTTTAATCAGATAATCATATGGCATACTATGCAGGGAATGAAAAACAGAAGAATAGTGTTGTGTTCATAGTCAAAAAGTCAATTTCAAGTTCTATCCTGAAATACAGTGTTGTGAGTAATAGGAAAATATCCATTCGCATACAAGGAAGATCCATTAAAATGACTATTATTCAAACATATGCTCCTACATCTGGAGCCAATGAGGAAGAAATTGAGAATTTTTACCAAATTGTGCAGTGTGAAATTGACCAAACATACAATCAAGATACATAAATTATAATTGGTGACTGGAATGCAAAAGTAGGAAACAGTGAAGAAGGAATAGTAGTTGGTAAATATGGGTTTG
>NW_006399883.1:5391399-5403088 GCF_000299155.1 Elephantulus edwardii
CTCTAAGAGAGATGCAAATCAAAACAACTATGAGATATCATCTCACCCCAGTAAGAATAGCAAAATTTAACAGAACAGCAAGCAACAAATGCTGATGAGGTTGTGCAGAAACTGGAACCCTTATTCACTGCTGGTGGGAGTGTAAAATGGTGCAACCACTGTGGAAGGCGGTATGGCGCTTTCTCAAAAAGTCGCAAACAAAGATACCATTTGACCCAGCAATTCCACTACTGGGAATATACCCCAAAGAGACCATAATTGCCACCTAAACAGATAATATGCACACCCATGTTTATCATGGCTTTGTTCACAATAGCAAGGAGTTAGAAACAACCTAAGTGCCCATCAATAAACAAATGGATAGAGAAGCTGTGGTATATTCACACAATGGAATACCTCACTGAATTGAAAAACAAGGAATTCATGCAATATTATTCAAAATGCATGACCCTTGAGGACATTATGCTAAGTGAAATATGTCAGTCATAAAAGGACAAATACTACATAGTGCCACTGTTGTAAAACAGGACTAACATTGGGGTTGGGGGGAGACTGAGAAAGATGGGAAAATAATGTATACTGCATTGAAACAGATGAGGGAGAGAACTGTTTAAGAGGGATATATGATTAGGTATTATTGTCATGACAGGAGTCCAGAACAACGACTGCATAGTGGAGTGGACCTGGGAGAGGGATTGTAAAACAATGAAAGACTTTTTCTTTACTTTTCAAAGAGAAGAGTGTGCTGGGGGAGAGAGGTGGGCAGGGAGAAAAGTGCAACAATGAATGAATGGACATCCAAAGTTTCTGTAAATTTTCATTAAAATTAATAATAATAATTTTTTTTTTAAAAAAAGGCCTGACGCCCCTCTACAAGTATCGACATTTATCAAAGTTCATCGAGTTTCCGGAGGCATGTTGTTTAGGAAGTGAATGCCACTCCTGCACACGTACATATGTGTTTTTAATTATAGACTTGCTTCATCTTTGATAAGTGCAGAAATATTTTTATTCCTACTTCCTTTTTATTTGGGGTTTGTGCCACATAAGTAGAGAAGAAACAAACTTGTGTGCGAAGATAGCCTAACTTATTAGATCAAATTATTAAACTGTCTTTCCCCTTCTTTTTGGGCATGATTTTTTTGGGGGGGGGCATGATTTTTAAATAACGATTTTCCTTTTAAAGCTGTTCATACGTATCATCCACTATTCATAGTGACCCTGTGAACGTCCCATCTGCACCTTGCCTTATCCTGCACCAGCCTGTCAAGCTCTGATATGCTCAAGCCCATTATTACAGTCATTGTGTCAATCCATCTTGTGGGGTTTTTTCCCTCTCTAACCCCCACCTTTCCCAGCACGGTGTCTTTCTCCAAGGCCTGGCCCTCCTGACAACATGCCCAAAGGATGTGAGATGAAGTTCCACCATCCTCACCTCTAAGTAACAAGTTATCAAGTAATGATAAATTGCACACATGCTCCAGGATGTAACAGACCATTGCTGGAACATTTTTACAGCATAATTCAAAAATGATGTCAACTCTATGGCAGTGCTGATGGTAATCAAATGGGACTGAAGGGCCATGCTGCTTCCCAAAGCCACGCTAAGTGCAGATGAGAGCAAGCTCTAGGTAGCTCAGCACCGGCTAGGTGAGGACAGAGAGAGTAGGGGATGAACTGAAAAGGGAAAGGAGATGAAGAAGGCTCTGTAATTACAATCCATTCTGTTAAAATAAGATATTTTAAATTAATTACTGATTAGTTACTAAAAGGCAGAGGTCAAAAATGTCCCAGGTGTTTAATCTGCTGTACCATTCTATCATTCTAAATTCATCTTCCCTTCAGTTACCCAATTCCTGCCTGTATCCTTTATGTTCTGTAAGTTTCACAGAATCCTATCTCCTTAGTACAGTAAATACGTCATTCCAAAATGACCTCTACTAGGATAGGGCTTGTATTCCACTCTAATCCTATCTCCTTAATCCAATAAATACTTCATCACAAAGTGGGATGCTTTGGATGGAAGGGCCACATTAATTAATTGTGCCCATGTGCTCATGTGCTCATGTGCTCATGAATGAAGTCAAGATTGGCTGTGGTTTTGTTGATTTCGTTGTTCCCAAAGGTTCCAGGCTCAGGCCCAGCAAAGTAACTGAAGGAAGCTCTAACATCACAACTCAAAGGGGAGCCTGCAGTGCTTGTCTTTTGGGATGATTTTAAATAGACAGCTGCTGGATCTGTGTGTGTTGACCTGGGAGAGACTGTATCCAGTTCCCTTCCAGAACCTCTGTGGACTGAAATTCTTTTCGCTGTAAAGGACTGTCAAATCAGCTCAGACTCACAGTGAGTCCTCTTATCCAGATCAAAATCTATCTGATGGAGCAGAATAATAATCTCTGTGTTGTTAGTTTAGGAAAAGGGAGTTTAAGAGACATGCTGTGGCAAGATTTATGGACATAATGAGACAAGAGAAAGGGGGTCAATGAAGTCCAGGAATGGGTAATCATCTAACCTTAGGCCAAGTCAAGAACAAACCCACTCCCAACACTGATCCATCAATGGTGAGGTTTTCTGTGAGAGACTGCATCATCCTACCCCCCAATGTCAAGGTGATGGCACAAAGGCAAGCTGATGTCCTGTGCTGAAGAGCAAGCACAGTTGACCTTGACAAGGATGCAGGAATATGAACTGGCTTAGTCAGCATCATGGGCACCACTCCTGGGTTGGGACTGGTCTCCCAAATACATGGACTGTGCATCCACTAAGAGTCATGGGGTTTGGTGGTTTGTGTTTTTTGTTGGTTTTTTTGTTTGTTTGTTTGTTTTTTTACCTTAGTTTTTTAAAATAGGTAAGCTTTTTCTAGAAGTTCCCAGCAGTCACTCTTCACTGACAAGATCATGGGACAGACAAGTAACCTGGGGTTGTCTAGAATTGCCCGGGTATGTTGGACACTCAGAGTTCTTTGAAGAACTGGCTCCGAGTCTCATTCCCAGAAATCATTGCTTCACAGAGGAGCAGCCTGGGAGCCCTGGTGACACATTAGTTAAGTACTTAGTTGCTCATCTAAAGGTTGGCAGAGGAACCCACCAGCTGCTCCACAGGAGAAAGATCTGCCTTGTAAAAGTTTACAGCCTTGGAGAGCCTATGCGGCTGTTCTAACCTGCTCTCTTGAGTTCTTATAAGTTGTAACTGACTTAATGGCAATTTTGCTATTGGATTGTGAGTATTGATGCCTTGGTGACCCAGGGGTTCCACAAGTGACCACAGCAAGCAGCGCCCAGAGACTTAGCTCTGAACATGGAGGCTGTTGAAAGCCTGACCGTTCCTACTCCAGCTCAGACAGGAAGGCTTACTGTCCACAGCCTGGCCTCGTTCCTTTTCAGGGACGGTGCCACAAGGAGCAGGGCCAGAGGTCAGCTGCTCAGGCCAGCTCTGAGTCCCACTCTCAATCAAAGCTGACAGGCTGTCCCTAATTCTGACCTTTCTACGCCCACCCTAGACACACCCCCTCCCTAGGCCCTGTGACCTCCAAGCAAAACTCTGAGCTCTTTCCCATTAAGGATTTCCTGAAATCCTCCTGGTCCCCTGGAGCTCATGGAAAGCCCCTCTTACTTCAGTCTTGGGGAATAGGAGTTGTCCTCACAGTTTGATCCCGTGTAAACTCATCCCACCATGCCAAAGATGTGGTGACCCATGTGTGACCTTCTGTAACTCACAAATGCCACTCATACCACACGTCAGTCAGTTCCCACAACTCCTCAAAAGGGATAAAGTGACTCTGAGTCACTGAGTCTTGGGACAAAAGCAGGCCTGCGTGTGTCTATAGAGATGCTGGGACAGCATTGTCACGCTGTGAATTTTTTTTTTAATATTAGTTTACTTACAAAGTTCGTATGCAAAAAAAAAAACAACAACAAAGTTTGTATGAATTGTTTTTTACACCGGATCTTTCTCCTTTCCTTTTACTCACCCCTCCCTCCACCCATCAATCGTGTGACTCCATGATTCAGATCTTTCATTCATAGTTCATAGGGTTGTTAATGAGTTGTCTATCACTGGATGGCACTTAACAACAACAAACAAGTTTAAGGTTCCAGTCCATGGGAAATGACATCATGCTGAAAGAAGTGGAAGATCAGAGAAGAAAAGATCCTCAACACAATGGATTGATACGGTGACTTGTAGCAATGGTTTCGAGCGTGTCTCAGATTGTAGGATGGTGTAGGATAGGGCAAGGGGAGAGAAAGTGATGCTACCAAGCCAAAGGTGGATGATTTTAATCTGCGGCCCTCAGGCCTGGTTTTAGTTGGTTTCGGTCAAACATTCTCCTATGTGGTTTAATACTGGTCTGTCCACTTGCTGTACAGAGGTAACTTGTGGTTGCTGTGATGCTAAACATTGTGACACTGATGTGTCAAATGTGATAATGGTTACCCATGGTGGACAGTGTTTGGTGAAGCTCCTTGATTAAAACTGGCTGGGAAGCAGGAGTGACATCCACTTCCAAAATAGCTTGTTGCTGGAAACGCTATGAAATTAGAGAAATGATGAAAGTTATTCAAGTGTTCAGGTCTTTCGTTCATAGGGTGGCTATGGGTCTATGCCTCGACGGCACTTAGCAACAACAGCAATGATTCAGAAACTATTGAGATGTTAGTTCATGTCCTTTTGGGTGAAAACTGCATCTGATCCAAGAGCCAGCAGAGTGGAGGGGGTGGGTGTTCTGTGGGGAGCTAGAGGAGGAGTCAGAGAATAGAAGGGGTGTGTGGACAGCGTCCCAGTAGAGACAACAGAAACCCAGTTCTCCTGGGAAGGAGAAGGGGTTCAGAACATGATCATGAGGACCTTAATGGCATCTGTGGGGAGAGGATTAAGGGAGAAATGAAAGAGTGGGTTAGGAAGAAAATGGGGAGGCCATATATCCCCTTTGGGGATGTACCTAGGACAGTGTGTCCCCTCATCTATCTTTTAGGACAAAGGAAGCAGGGAGTTAACATCTTCAGATCCACCTCCCCTCAGTTCTGTTTCTTTACGGTTGATATGGTCTTACTTGAATATTTAAGTCACCTCTGGAATGTACAATGCATTTGATCTGTTGTTGTTATGTGCCATCGAGTCGCTTGCGACTCATAGCGACCCTATGTACAACTATTTGATCTAGGAAGGAATAAAAGGATAACCCTAAAAAAGGTGGCTCTTAAAAAAAAAGCTGGCTCTTGTTCACCAACAATCACCAAATGGGTCCTTCTCATCCCTCAGTGAACCCCAGTGAGGGCACAGCTGTGCCCACTCACCTCCCCTTAATGGGTACTTCCATTTCTAACCATGGCGTTTTCTCTTTCAACCCATGTATATGACTCTGATCCTAAATTGTGGGAGATTATCTGGAAAATGCCAAGTATGTTTCAGTCCAGTGCCCCATCCTGACCTGGCAGTAACTCTGGCTGTGATCCTGGCACCTTCAGTGTAATAATATGCAAGGTGTTGTATCAATACCAGCCATTGGCCCCTGACCTATTTACAGTCTCTCACTCAGTCCCCATCATGATCAGCTTACAGTCACAGAAAACTGACTCCTAGGAAATCAAGGTCCACTGACCCCCACAGGAATCCAGTCCACAAAAGTCTGATCTCTTCAGGTGACTTGATAGCCAATCACTAAGAAAAGACTCCCTATTAAAAAAAATGGTTTCATTTTCCACCTCCAGAGCAGACCATGAAGGTGGAACACACAGCTGGCCTTGCAGGGAAGCCCAGGCGTCCCACACAGAAGCTCACAACACTGCCTTACTTCCCTCCTCTGGCATCAGTTCCTGTCAGATTCCAGGAGACATCCTTGAGTGTTCCTTGAGGCCACGGAGCTGGCAGGTGAGGGAGCTCCAGCAGCCCACAATTCAGCACAGGTTTCTCGTCTCCAAACCACCCACCTGGAGCCACCTGGAACTGCCAATAGGAAGGACCAGATGACCAAGCATTTCTGGCTTTGCCCATGAATGGCACTCATACTGATCCTTCCCATCTATAGCCAGAGTTGCCCTTTTCCAGCACAGGTCTTATCAGCCACTGGCTTCAAGAAGCCTCATGCCCAGGCTCCCCTTATTCCTGGATGGAGTTTGAGCTGGCACAGAGGCTCCGCAGAATATGACCCTTGCACACCTCCATGGACCACTTCACTCCTTCCATCTTCCTGATTCTACTGTGTTCCTTTGGTCTATTGAGATTCCTCCCTCCCCTGTAGACCTTTCTTACTGACTGGGAAGGCGTTTTGCCTCATAACACCCACGTCTCCAAGAGGACCTATCTCCTAGTGATCCAAATAGAATGGACTCTCAATCCAGAGATAGTGTCGTGGTGAATTCAAACAACGTCAGATTGTCCTTGAGTCAGCTCACACTCGGAGCGACCTAAATTGAACGCCTTCCCAATCCTGCACCATCCTCTTAATGTGCTCAGTTTAAAGCCATGGTTGCAGCTACCTTGTGAGTCCATCTCATGAAGGATCTTCCTCTCCTCTGACCCTCCACTTTTCCAAGCATTATGTCCTTTTCCAAGGACTAGCCTGTTGTGGTAATAGGCCCAAAGTATATTTTCATATACTTTCCCAAAGTCTTACCTGTCTTTGTTTTTGTTTAAATATTTTTTTTTAATTTTATACTGGTTTACTGGCTCTTTCCCATTTCCTTCACCCACCCCTACCTCCACCCATCAAATTTTATGACCCTATGATTAACCACTGGAAGCAGGAGTGGCATCCACTTCCTAAACAACATGCCTCTGGAAACTATAGACTTTGAGAAATGATGAAAGTTATAGAAAGGCTTCAGATCTTTTGTTCCTAGAGTCCCTATGAGTCGGGCTCACCTCCAGGGCAATCAACAACAAAACAACATGATTAACCACACCTCACCCGACTCATCCTCACCACTCTGCTCCCACCTTCTTCTCCTTGGATCCCCATACACATTCTACAATCATGGTCTTATATAGTATTTGTCTTTATGGGACTGAGTTCATTCAGCATAATGCCCTCCAGTCCCTCCCAAATTAGGTAATGATTTACAAAATCATTGCTCCTGCATGCTGCAAATAAGATTATTTGGAAAAAAAAAAAAGCAGGAACTTTTGACGGAAAACTTTGCTGTGTATAGGGTCCTTTCCTGGAAATTGTTTTCTTTCAAATTTCTCTATATGCCATCCCATTGTCTTCTAGCTTGCATGATTTCTGCTGAGAAATCAGAATTTAATCTAATTGTTTCCCCTTTGTAGTTGACTCTTTTTCTCGTGATGCTTTTAGTATTCTGTATTTATCTCTTCGTTTGTAGAATTTGACTATGATATGTCTTGATGATTTTTCTTTTTGATGTTCATTGTGCTTCTTGAATGTGGCTGTTCTCATTCCTCAAAATACCAGGGAAGTTTTCTTCTCGTACTTCTTCCACAATCTTCTCAGTGACTTCCCTGCTACTTCTCTGTTCTAGAATTCCAGTCATATGTATGTTGTTCCTTTTGATGTCGTCCCACATTATTCTAATGTTTTCTTCATTTTCTTTACATCTCATATCTAATTTTTCTTCTAATATGTTTCCAGTGAGGCTCTTGTCTTCTAGCTTACTGACTCTCTTCCGTTCTACTTTTTTATCACATCAGTGTATTAGACACTTCTGCCATTTATGTCTGAATATTCTGGATTGAATTTTCATGCTTTTCTGTTCTTTCCAGTACTGTGTTGGCTGTACCATCTTTCTTGTGATGATTTTTTAAAGTTCTTGTACCACTTTATTGATACTACCAAGTCTTTCTTCCATATTTTTTTCCATTTTCTTCCATAGCTGTTCAAGTTGCTCCTCATCAGTATGTTATTTCTGGATTGCTCTCTCTGGGTATTTGTTCTTTTAATTACTTCCATTGTTTCTTTCATCATTTGCATAACTCCACATCCACATATTACTTCTGGTTCTCTCGATCTGGGATAGTCATTGGATCTTCCTTTTTAGGTGAAGCTTTACTTTGGGTTTTTTATGATGACTGAGGCTGACTGCTACTTTCCTGACATTATGTGAGTTTTTTCTTAGCAGATACTAGGATGTTGTAACTATATAATGACTCAGGGAATGGCAATGTTTTGTGAAGGACCTGTGTATTGGTGCTCCCCTATTTGGCAGAGCAGTTAACCAGGATCAGGATGACTGTTGCCCTCTTAAAACTGTGCCTCCACCTGGTCCCATCCTCTTGAGCTTAAGAAATCCCACGTAATGTAGTTAGATAGCAGTGCTTCACCCAAAGTACCTGTGATATTGGTGCTCGTGGCTCTGGACAGCAGTGGCAGCAGCTGGGCGGTCTCCAGGTGGTAGAGGCAGTGGGCTCTCCAGGTGGGGGGGTAGTGGTCTAGTGCTGTAGGTGGGACTGTGCTATAAAATTGCAGCCCCACAACCTGGCAGGCGGTGGTTCTGTTGCCGGACAGGGTGAGGCCTCAGCTTGGTTGCAGCCTTTAGCAGACACTGGGGAAGTGGTAGCTAGAAGACGCTCCTGCACCAGCCATGCCACACTGGCCTTGGTGTCTTGCAGCAGAGTGAAGGTAATGTCGTCCAGGAGCTGGGCTCATGAGAGAAGCACGTCTCCATCTCCGTTTTAACGGAGCACTCTAGCTGCACTTCACCCAAGACAGATTTCTTTATTCTTCTGACAGTCTCAACAATACTCTTGACCTTTGAACACAATTCATAGATGTCCATTCTTTTATTTTCTTTATTCATTCCAATTTCCACATAAGTTGCCCTGGATAAGTAAAAACCAGAAGATCCGTAAAGAAGCCCCAGTCTGATGATAGAGGAAAGAGACATAATGACGATGGATAGACAGATGTTGACAGTAAAGAGCTAGATAGAGATGCATATAGATAAAGTGGGCTAACCATGGTGTAGGATTTCAAGGCAACAGGGTAATATATATTATTCAATAAGAAGATATTAGTCAATTGTCTGTAAGTAGAAATAATAAATTTACACCAAACAAATGTACCCAAATGTACTCACAGGCAAATTTAACGTTTAAACAGATAATCAAGAGAACTGATATATGAAAGAAAAAATATTAACTTTTTAAAATATATAACCTTGAGGTAAGGATGCCTTTCTAAGCTTCATGGGTAAATAATAAAAGACTAATTGGCTAAATTACATAAAGGTTTTTAAGACCCCTACACACACACACACACACACACACACACACACACACACACGAGTTTTAGCAGCAAGAGCATTGGAGGGAAGGGACACTAACAGTAGCAGCTAGTGTTCATTGAAGACAGCCCCCTACCCTGCACCAGCACTGGCATAGCCCCCAACTCAGCCAAAGACAAACTGTCCCCATTTTACAGAGGGGAAAAAACAGAAACTCAGAGCAATGAAGTGCTGCCTCACCATCACATCTGTAGATGGCTAAGCTGGGTGCTAGATGCACTGGAATGAGTCAAAAAAGACGAGGGTTGTCCTGTGCCAGGCAAGGTCTGGGCACACACAAGACTGGCCTGGCAAATGTGGCCTGCCCACCACTGGGGGCCCACGGAGACTACCCAGACACTACGTTACACACCTCAGTTGAGTCAAGCCAACAGAACCCTGAGGACTCTGGCAGGCAGAAAGTTTCTGAGAACACAGCCAAGGCCTCTCTCAAGAGCTCCTGGATGATATTGTTGTCCTAATCCCTGTACTCCTCAGGCGGAGTCTGCTCACAGCAGAGATGCTGCTGCTTTTGTTGCAGACTTCCACATTTTGTGGGACAGAGAGCACTCTCTAAAGTCCTAATCTTCTGTTGACGTCAGCATGCTATCCATGGCTGTCAGTGAGGGAGCATGCTCATATGCTCCAAAATTCCACACAAACTTCTTAGTCTGACTGCAGGGAGCCAAGCTCTAGAGGCTGCAGAGGTTCAGGAGTCCAGCATCCAGACCTCCAAGACAGCCTGAAATGACCCTAACCAAGCATTGAGACGTTGCTGTCTGTTGAGACACCCCCAAAACTTTATGCACTGCAGGTGAATGATGTGGAGAGCAAGGCATGACACTTCTGGAGCCAAATCTGATGGTCTGGCTGGTGGACCCAAGCACTCCCACCTTCAACAGAATGGACATGCCTAGGTGAGTACATCCAATCTGGTCCCTCTCCACTCCCTTTGGGAAGGATGTCAAGTGACAAAGATTTAGGAGAGCAGCCTGAGATCCTTGGTGAAAGGAGAGAGACGGGCAGAGTTGATGGGCAGACTGCAGAGAAGCCAAAAGATCCCTACAAAGAAAGAGTGGACAGAGGAGACACCTGGACAGAGTGTTGGCCATACTGGAAGAGGGCATAGTAGAGGAAGGCAGCTGGGTACAGCACCATAGAGGGCGTGGAAGGCCAAGGAATGAGAATCAGAGAACAAGGCTCCGCTTCCTCTGGGCTTAGTTTCAATGGGTTACTGTTTCTGGGGGCAGGACAGGGAAGGAATTTCTTCTCTGATCTTGTTGTATTCACTAAATTGCTTATAAAAAGAATTGCTTTGTGTAATGGGGGAAAATGCATTTAGAAATAAAAACATGCAAATATAGTAAAGTAATGCTCCCCTCAGTAGCCAAAGTTCTTTCTCCCTGCCGTCAGATTGCCCCAGTGCCATCAACCGCACCCGTCAGTTGAGCTTCCGGCTCCAACCACCCTTCACTTTTATGCTTTAGGCAAAAAAAGCTTCATATGATGGGAAACTTGAGAGACTCACTGGACACCCCTGCTGCTCCCCTTTAAGCTCCGTCACTCTTCTTCTGTTACTTCATTCAGGGGAATTCTAGTGAAGAAAATGAAATCTGAAAGAGGTCCAATAACCTTTTCCATTTTTAAGGTTGCTGCTGTTGTACATTCAGTGACTTGCCTCCCTCTGCTTGTACATAAAGTGACACTCATGTTACTCAGCAGGAAATCTGGGGAAGCTGTTCTGGGGAGGAAAAAGGTAGTAGGCTATCAAAATGTGTTGAAGACATGACTTTCAAAACTTGAACGGGTTCCTCCAATTTCCTATTTCTCCTGAGAGATTTAGTTATCTCCTCAGGATAATGTCTTTAAAGGTGTGTAATTTTTTATGTCAACCCAGAGGCCACTGAGAGGAGGCAGAGCCATCATAACTGCACCAGTCCACAGGTCACCACGTCTGCTCACCCCATGGGCCTCGTGTCCCACCGCACTGCAGGCCCCCATCTTTCTGTCACTTGAAAGTCTACTCTGCTGGTACTATTACAAGGCCCATCATGTTCCCACTATATCATAATAAGTATAAATGAGCATTTTTCTTTATTTCTGGTTTCTCCTCTTGGTGTTTATTTTGGAGAATTAAATATGTAGTATATGTTCAAATTTTTAAAAAATCATAATTACATGCTTTTTTTGAATCTTGGTATTTTCACTTAGTGGTAGAGCCTAGAAATTAAGCCTTGACAGTTTGTAGAAACTTTCTTACTTTGTTAGCTGCTTAGATAAATGTATCAGAGTTAATTCTAACAGCTTGATAATTCTATCATGATTGGGCATAATATTGTCCCAAAACTTTCCTATTACAAAACACTTCAGTAAGAATCCTTTCTTTTACTTTTCCATAATTTTTGACTCATGTACTTATAACTTGTTAGTCAAATTTGTGTCTTCTAGGTTGCAACACCCCCATGATACAT
>NW_006399883.1:5404333-5411337 GCF_000299155.1 Elephantulus edwardii
CATAGACAACTCAAGAGAACACAACAACAGAATAATTTTAGGTATATGTTACTTCACATTTCTGAAGATAAATCTTCAGCATATGTACTTAAAGTTGAATTGGTGATTCAAAGGTGTGTGTGTGTGTGTGTGTAATATTTTGTTGTTGTTGTTGGGTTTTGCAAAATCCCCCACCATGGAGGTTAAACCATCTTTTCCTTCCATCAGCAATGTTTGTTGGGATTAATTTTTAACAATCATTCCAGGAAATTCTCATGCCTAGAATCATATGTTTAGAAAAATGGCACTAGTACCAGGAATTCATATTTTCAAGATTTGTCTCAAACACTGACTCCTACCTTAATGTTAAAAATATCTTCATTTCTTCAAATAAATTACATTTTAAGACTTCTCAGATGGGAAATATCTGTGTATTGAGACGGAATTTTAGAGAATGTAAAAAGGTATAGACTCCAGTTCCAGAAAGGCCAGCATTGAGAATAAGAGTTAACACAAGACAAATTCCTACTTCTTATTCCAGCATGGGTCCCTTGTGAATGATTGTGTGACCCTTCACACAAGAAAGCACATGCACTAGCTGAAGTGCATAGGGTGTGTGTTTGTGTGTGTGTGTGTGTGTGTGTGTGTGTGTGCGCGTGCATAACCCTGTAGTAAACCTTCATCAGTAGATCTCCACCAATGCCTTTTATAGTGACTGAATAACACTTTCACACTACCTTGAACCACTACTTCAGGTACCAAGGAGGGTCCTGAGCGCCATTCCAGGGGACCACAGCCCCACACAAAGACACAATTACCAAGAAGTAGGCTCATGAGAAACAAAAATGAGGTGGGAGGCATAGCACTGCCTGACCTCAAAACCTACTACACAGCGGAAGTAACCAAAACAGCATTGTACGGGTACAATGGCAGGCACATAAACCAAGAGAAGAGAAATGAAAACCCAGATATAGACCTAGCTGCCTATGGTTAACTGATTTCAACAAAGATATCAAAGATATTAAATGGGGAAATGACAACCTCTTCAACAAATGGTGCTGGCAAAACTGGACTTCCACCTTAAGAAAGCTGAAACAGTATCCACATCTCACATCATACACAAAAATCAACTCAGAGAGTTGGGAGTAAAGCCCAAAACCAAGTTCATAAGAGACAAACTGGGATCAAGCTTAGAAGCTAGTCCAATGTATAAAGTGACTGTCAAATACAGCCAGAAATGCATAATCTGAAAAGGATAAAATTGATGAATGGGAACTTCTAAAGATTAAATCCATATGTGCGTCAAAAACTTTTCCCATCAGGGTGAAAAGAAAACCTATCTACTGGAAACAAGTGTTTGGCAATACCATCTCAGACAAGAATCTCATAATGAAAGTTTACAGAATACTCTTGGGCCTCCACAAGAAAAAGACTGATAACCCAATTACATAAAGGGCAAAAGACATGGGGAAAATTTTCACAGATGAAGATATTCAAATGACAAAAAACATATAAAGAAATGCTCCAAATCACAAATCACAAGAAGAGATGCAAATCAAAACCACAATGAGATACCATCTTACTTCAGTAGCAGTGGCAAAGTTTAACAAAACAGCAAGTAATAAATGTTGGAGAGGATCTGGTGAGAGGGAAACTCTTTGACATTGTTGGTGGAATTATAAAATGGTACAACCACTCTGGAAGGCAGTTTAGCACTTCGTCAAAAACCTGAACATAGAAATTTCATATGACCCAGCCATTTCACTACCTGGAACATACCCCAAGAAAATGAGAACTGAGGCACAAACAGAGACTTGTATATCAATGTTCATAGCAGCATTATTCACCATCTCAAGAACATGGGAAAAGCACAGATGTCCAACCACAAATGAAAGGATTGAGAAATTGTGGTACAGTCATACAATGGAATACTACAAAACACACAGGAGCAATGATTTTGTAAATTACTACCTAACTGGAGAGGGACTGGAGAGCATTATGCTGAGTGAACTAATTCAGTCCTGTAAGGACAAATACTGTATAAAAATCATTATTGTAGAATGAGTATAAAGATCCAAAGCAGGGTGGAAGGTGGAAATAGAGGGGTGAGGATGGGGGTGTAGGGTGTTTGTTAATCATAGGTTTGCACAACTCGATCGATGAGTGGGGGTGAAAGAAATTGGAAGGATCTTTTGTAAAAAAAATGGATTCAAACTTTGTAAATCAGAATAAATTTTTTTAAAAAGTAAATATGGGAGGGGTGTAGGAGGGGAGAGGGAGGAAATTGTGCAACAATGAATGAATATTTAACTTTAAAAGTGAACTGGAGGAGGAGGAAAAGAGGAAGAGGGAGGAAAATGTGCAAAGATGAATGAAAATCCAACTGTTCTGTAAACCTTCATTAAAATCACAATAAAAATATATATTTAAAAAAAAAGGGAGGAAAGCTGGACATAGAAATTCAATTTGACCCAGCTATTCCACCACTGGGAACATACTCCAAGAAATGATAACTGAGGCACAAACAGAGACTTGTACACTAGTGTTCACAGCAGCATTATTCACAATCTCAAGAACGTGGAAACAGCCCACATGTCCAACCATGCTGAGTGAACTGATTCAGTCCCTTAAGGACAAATATTGCATAAAAACATTATTGTAGAATGAGGATGAAGTTCGGGGGGGTGAAAGGAGAGGGATGAGGATGAGCAGAGGGCGGAGGGAGGGGGATGAATCTTGGGGTTGTACAGTTTGATGGGAGGGCATGAGGGAAATTGAAAGAATCTGTTCTGGAAAACAATGTATTCAAATTTTGTAAATAAACTAATATAATTTTTAAAGGGAAAAAAAGTAGGCTCATCTCTACACCAACTCATTTCTGTTTCAATTAACTCTTGAATTTCTCTCTTACCATCCATTTAGTAATCTAAAAGATTACTAAATGGGCTCATCTCTTTCCCCACTCTATCAATTCAGCAATAGCCTAGACGTCTATTTTAGTAAGATAATTGAGATGTGTTGTTGTTGTTGTTATATAACATCAAGTCTGAAGCAACCCATAGCCAACCCTCCACTGAGTTTTTTGAGACAGTAAATTGCATGGGAGGAGACTGCCCATTTTTCTCCCGTGGAGCAGCTGGTAGATTTGAACCACATACCTTTGGGATTGCAGCACATCTCCTCACCACTAGGCCACCAGAGCTCCCTTTACTTTAGTAAGGAAGGCACATTCAAATGGGGACAGGACCATAGACAATGCCCTTTAATCACTTTTTTTCTTCTCAGTTTGGACAGTTGGCACACAGGAGTGTTTTATTGTCAGTTTTTGTTGTTGTTGTTGTTGTTGTTAGGTAGGTGTATTATGACTCACAGTGACCCTATGAACAAGGGATCTGAACTCTGTTCTATCCTGTGCCATCTTCACTCTTCCTGACACACTAGAGTCCATTGTGGCAGTCACCATGTCAATCCATTTGGTCAAGAGTCTTACTGTCCTTCACTGGCCCTCCACCCTTCCAAGCATCATGTCCCTCTCCAAGGAATAGCCTTTCCCAAAGTACTTGAGGTGAAGCTTCATCATTCCTGCCTCCAAAGAGCACTCCATCTGCACCTTCTCCAAGACATATTTATTCTCTTGGCTGTGCATGAGATGTTCAGTGCTCTTCTTCAACACCAAATCTCAAAGCCATCAATTCTTCTGTCATCCCTATTCATTGTACAGCTCTAAGATGCATAGCAAGTGATCAGAAAGACCATGGCCTGAATCAGATACACCTTAGTCCTCAAACTGACATCTTTACTCCTCAATAATTTGGAGAGGTGCATCTCCTTATTTCATGACTGCTGGTACCAAGGGTGTTGATTGTGGATCCAAGAAAGATGAATTTGTGGAAATGTATTCTTGGGGTACATCTATGTTTTGTTAATCAGGAAAGGAATGCTTCAAGGATGCATCTTGTCTCCATTTCTTTTCAATCTGTATGTGGAACACATCATTCTGGAGGCTAGACTCTATGAGGACGAATGTGGCATCAGAATTGGAGGAAGACTCACCAATAACCTACAATATGCAGATGACCTTGTTCCCCAAAACTAAAAAGGACCTGAAACTTCTGCTGAAGGCCAATGACTGGAGTCTTCAATATGAATTAAAACTCACCATCAAGACGACAAAGATTCTCACCGCTGGGCCAACTGACAGCAATATGGTAGAGAAGAGTAGAGACCAAGGTTGTTAACAATGTCAGCTTGCTCAGTCCCACAATCAACACTGTTGGTACCAACAGTCAGGAAATCAAAAGACGAATTGCACTGGACAAGCCTGTTGTCAGGGACCTCTCTAAAGTGCTACAGAGCAATGATGTCAGTCTAAAGTCTAAGGTGCACCTGGTCCAGGCCATTGTTTTCACAATTACTTGTTATGCATCAGCTTAATGCCTTTGAGTTGTGGTGCTGGAGAAGAGTCTTGAACATAGACCACCAAGAGAACAAACAGGTCTGTACTGGAGAGGATGAAACCAAGTTTCTCCTTGGTGGCAAGGATTTTGAAGTTCTATCTCACATACTTTGGGCACCTGACCAAGAGGAACCAGTCTGTAGATAAGATGTCAAGGGTGGAGGAACAGCACAGGAGAGGAAGACCCCAGATGAGATGGATTGACACAGTAACTGGGGTAATGGGCATAGCCTGAGTCAGTAAGACTAGCTCAAGATAGCGCAGGGTTCAGAGCTGTTGTACATATGAGTCACAGGCAACTCAATGGCACATAACAACAACAACATGGCTTCTTAAGTTTCACATCAGGGTATTTTTAAAAAGTAAGGATATAAAATCTCCACTAGCCCTGCATTGAGGGACCCCAGGTGATGGAGAAACAACTGCTTCAGCTTTCTGAGGGGTAGGAGGAGAAGGGGGAGCTGGCCTGGAACCCCTGAGGAGCAACTGGGAGCCAAGTCAGGGGAGACGGCAAGACCAGGCAACTCTCATTTCTAAAAGGTAAAGGCAAACTTAAGATGGAAAGCACAGAGGACAGGGACTGAAAAAGACACTGGGAATGCACTGAGGCGGGGCCTCTGGAGACCGGGCCAGCAACAGGTGCTGCAAAATATTGTGGCCACTGCTTGAGAGCCGCTCCTGCCCCCAGTCCTCAGGAATGCCCTCTGCTCGTGCAAATGCCTCCTGTGTGCAGTGTGCTCTGCAAAACAGAGATGGACGTAATGAGAAAGAGTGAGGTACAAAGGACAATACCTATAGAAAGCAGGAATGCCTAAAAGCAGCCTGCAGAGGACAGAGGCCCCTGGGATTTACTAGACCACTCAGGAGGTTCTTTGATGGCTCAGCAGCTTAAGGTAAGATGTTTGCATAAGTCATACACAGCTAAAAAACTGGATGGCTTGAGTTGACATTTGACTTTCATTAGAAATTTTAATTGCATCCCCCTAGCACAAAGTTATGTTTTATTCATAACCTAAAAACAGTCACACCCAATTGTGTTAATATCATACTATATTTTAAATTGCTTTTGCGTGATTCATATGGAAAGTTTGATCAAGGGAGGGGGCTGCCCTTGCTATGGGCACAGCTGTCTCCCAGAGACCAACGCTCCCAGGCAGGGCCCTGAGCAGACAGCACAGATGTGAACAAAGCACACCAGGGCTTTAGAAAGATGAGGATGTGGAGGCCCCTCCACAGAGGAGGGCGGGGATCCATGAGCCGTCACTGCTGTGGTCCTGTCTGACCCAGAGGGCAGCCTGCGGATGCAGTGGCCCAGTGGGTGCCCCATCTGTCGTGGAGTCCATGCAACATTCCACGTCCAGTTCATTTTTACAGCGCTCTCTCTGTTCAACATACACCTTCCTGAGCCTGCGGAGGAGCTGCCTCCTCCTTCCCAAATTCCTGCAAATGACATAAAATGTTTTCCACGAAAAGGATCATGACTCCTCTAGAAGAATTCCTACACACCAAAAGCAAATGGGATTTGCTTTGCAGAAGGAAACCACAGCCACCAGATGGAATAGCTATAAATGGTGAGAAAGTCCCCACTAGAGTGGGCCCGGAGCCACCAGGCACAGGACAGAAGTTTACTATCCTACAGAGCGATTAGCAAGAAAATGTAATAAGAATATATGCCCTGTTCACACGTACACACACCTATCACATAGGCACCTCGCTCTGTTCACACACCCTATGCATACACCACTTAAACACAGAGACACCAACTGAGACTGTCACCGTGTAATGTCATCGATCTAAAATGTAAACTCTTCTCTACTATCAGTACATTTTGTGCCTCCAAGCCAGTCAAATTTGTATAATATTTGGCTAGGGAAAAAAATACATAGAAAATAGGATGAGAAGAGAAATGGCTTTCAGGAGCTGTCAGCCAAACAAACAAACAAACAAACAAACAAACAAACAAAATCATGTATCAGTTACATTTTGCAATATCACAAATATCTCTGAAATGTAACATCTTAAAGCAATGGTCATAATGAGCTTAGATTCTGTGGGTCTGCTGTTCCACCTGGGATCAGCTGGGTACTTCATTGGCTGATTTTCACAGCCACAACCCGCTGGCAGGCAGCTGTGAGAATAGGGGTGCACTGGGTTGGAAAATACCCCTGAGGATTTCAGGTCCTCATCCCTGGAACCAGTAAGAATTGCTTTCTGTGTCAAAATGATCTTTGCAGGATGTTAGGAACGAAGTCGAACCTGGATCTGGAGCCGGGTGCCACTGTGCTGGGGATGTTCTCATAATGAACGTCAACCAGTCAGCTCCTCCTGTGCCACCATATGGGCAGTCCCAGCCTGTTTACCCAGGATATCCTCAGTCCAGCTATGGTGGGCAGCCAGGGTCCACAATGTCCCCCACCCCTTATGGAGCTTCATACAATGGCCCAGTACCAGGCTATCAGCAAACACCTCCCCCAGGTGTGTCGAGAGCCCCACCTTCCTCAGGGGCACCTCCAGCCTCACCAGCACAGGCCTATGGTCAGTTTGGCCAGGGAGATGTGCAGAATGGGCC
>NW_006399883.1:5411892-5413714 GCF_000299155.1 Elephantulus edwardii
GCCCAACTATGGAAGTCCTTACCCTGGAACACCCACCTTTGGCAGCCAGCCAGGGCCTCCCCAGCTACTGCCTCCTAAGCGCCTGGATCCTGATGCCATCCCAAGCCCTATTCAGGTCATTGAGGATGACAGGAATAACCGGGGTTCAGAGCCATTTGTTACTGGAGTCCGGGGCCAGATGCCACCCTTAGTCACCACCAACTTTCAGGTGAAAGACCAAGGAAATGCAAGTCCTTGATACATCCGGTGCACATCCTATAATATCCCGTGCACATCTGACATGGCTAAGCAGGCTCAGGTGCCCCTGGCAGCTGTCATCAAGCCTTTGGCAAGGCTGTCCCCAGAAGAGGCTTCACCGTATGTCATGGATCACGGGGAATCTGGGCCTTTGCGCTGCAATCGCTGCAAAGCGTACATGTGTCCCTTTATGCAGTTCATTGAGGGAGGGAGGCGTTTCCAGTGCTGCTTTTGCAGCTGTATCAATGATGTCCCCCCCCCCAGTATTTTCAACATCTGGATCATACAGGCAAATGTGTGGATGCTTATGACCGTCCTGAGCTCTCTCTGGGCTCTTATGAATTCTTGGCTACTGTAGCTTATTGCAAGAATAATAAGTTTCCCAGTCCTCCTGCCTTCATCTTCATGATTGATGTCTCCTACAATGCCATCAGGAGTGGTCTTGTCAGACTCCTCTGTGAGGAGCTCAAGACCCTGTTGGACTTTCTGCCTAGGGAGGGCGGGGCAGAAGAGTCTGCAATCCTGGTTGGATTTGTCACCTACAATAAGGTGCTCCATTTCTACAATGTGAAGAGTTCATTGGCTCAGCCACAGATGATGGTCGTGTCTGATGTGGCTGACATGTTTGTACCACTCCTGGATGGCTTCCTGGTCAATGTCAATGAGTCCCGGACAGTCATCACCAGCCTCTTGGACCAGATTCCAGAAATGTTTGCAGACACAAGAAAGACAGAGACAGTATTTGCTCCAGTTATCCAGGCTGGAATGGAGGCTCTGAAGGCTGCTGAATGTGCAGGGAAGCTGTTTCTGTTCCACACATCCCTGCCCATCGCAGAGGCACCAGGAAAATTGAAGAACAGGGATGACAGGAAGCTGATCAACACAGACAAGGAGAAGACTCTGTTCCAGCCTCAGACAGGTGCCTATCAGACGCTGGCCAAAGAGTGTGTGGCCCAGGGCTGCTGTGTAGACCTCTTCCTCTTCCCTAACCAGTATGTGGATGTGGCCACTCTCTCTATGGTGCCCCAGCTGACTGGTGGCTCTGTCTACAAATATGCTTGCTTTCAGGTGGAGAACGACCAGGAACGGTTCCTGAGTGATCTGTGTCGGGATGTGCAGAAGGTTGTTGGCTTTGATGCTGTGATGCGGGTCCGGACAAGCACGGGTATCCGTGCTGTAGATTTCTTTGGGGCTTTCTACATGAGCAACACAACAGATGTGGAGGTGGCTGGGCTGGATGTGGACAAGACGGTGACTGTGGAGTTCAAGCATGATGATCGGCTTAATGAAGAGAGTGGAGCCCTCCTGCAGTGTGCCCTGCTCTACACTAGCGGTTCAGGACAGCGTCGGCTCTGTATCCACAATCTAGCCCTCAACTGCTGCACCTAGCTGGCTGATCTGTATTGAAACTGTGAGACCGACACACTCATCAACTACATGGCCAAGTTTGCATACCGGGGTGTCCTAAACAGCCCTGTGAAGACTGTTCGCGACACTCTCATCACCCAGTGTGCCCAGATCTTGGCCTGTTACCAGAAGAACTGTGCCAGCCCTTCCTCTGCAGGACAGTTGATCCTTCCTGAGT
>NW_006399883.1:5415349-5454700 GCF_000299155.1 Elephantulus edwardii
GCTAGGCTGGAGGTGGCTGGATTTGTTTGCCCCCAGCCTGAAATGCCCCTGCTCTGGGCCTCTCATTTATCTTCATTGGTTTATTTTTCAATGCATCTTTAATTTGTAAAGAAATAAAATAAATTAAGGTGTAACTAGTAAAAAAAAAATGATCTTTGCAGATGTGACTAACTTGAGTGTTTTGAGATGAGGCTTCTTATCTGGATGATCTAGACGGGCCCAAAAGGTATCTTTATGAGAAACAGAGGAGATTTCAGACTAGACAGTGGAAAAGACTATGCAAAGGTAGGAATAGAAAGATGGGAAGACAAAGCAGGAAAAGGCAAGAACATCTCAATCCGCAAGTACTTTTCAAGTTCTGCTTGGGTAACAGAGTTGAGCAATGGAAGGAGTGGGGGTGGAGTGGCCTGAGTCAACTTCATTTTGTGGGGGATTTTTTTTCTTTAAATTTTGGAAAACAAGTGAAAATAGTTTATTAAGGCAACGCAAGGGATGCATGGTTGGTGAAAGATAGGCCATGTGTTAGAGTTAAAGAGAAAAGTGAAGAAAGGGAGAGAAATACCCCTAGAGAGTCCGAGGTAGGCCCAAAACTTCCAGCACACAGCCTGGTGGAGCGAATGAGGCTAAGGTGGTTGTTGTTGTTGTTAGGTGCCATCTAGTCTAGTACTACTCATAGCGACCCAATGAACAACAAATCTGAACCTGCTCTATCCTGCACCATCCTTACACTTCCTGACACACAAGAACCCATTACAGCAGTCACTGTGTCAATCCACCTGGTTGAGGGTCTTCCTCTCCTTCACTGACCCTCCTCCCTCCCCAACATCATGTCCCTCTCCAAGCAATAGCACCTCCTAGCAACAGGCTCAAAGTATGTGAGGTGAAGCCTCATCATCCTTGCCTCCAAAGAGCACTCTGGCTGCACCCTCTCCAAGACATAACTGTTTGTTCTTTTGGCCATGCATGGGATGTTCAGTGCTCTTCTCCAACACCACAGTTCAAAGGCATCAATTCTCTGTCATTCTTACTCATTGCCCAGCTCTCAGATGCATAGCTAGTAATCAGAAAGACTATGGCCTGAATCAGACACACCTTAGTCTCTTCAAACTGACATCACTAGTCCTCAATAGTTTCAAAAGATTTTCCCAATGCAATGTGTCTCCTTATTTTCTGACTGCTGGTTCCAAGGGTGTTAATTGTGGATCCAAGCAAGATGAAGCTATTGACAGTTTTAATCTCCTCTCCATCAATCATGATGCTTCCTCTTGGTCCAGTGGTATGAATCCTTGCTTTCCTGACATTCAGATGCAATCCATACCAAAGGCTGCATTCCTAGATCTTCTGCAACAAGTGTTTCAAGTCCTCACTTTCAGCAAGCAAGGTTGTGTCATCTGCATAACTCAGGTTATTGATGAGTCTCCCTCCAATCCTAATGCCACACTTTTCCTCATAGAGTCCAGCTTCTCAGATAATTTGCTCAACATACAAATTGAAGAGGTATGGAGAAAGAATACAACCCTGGCACAGTCCTTTCCCAATTCCAAACCATGCTCCCCTGCTCCAGTCACAGAACAGCCTCCTGGTCCAGGTATAGGTTCCGCATGAGCACAATCAAGTGCTCTGGGATTTCCATTCTTCTCAGTGTCAGTCACACCTTGTCATGATCCACACAGTCAAATGCCTTTTGCATAGTCAATAAAGCCCAAATAGACATTCTTCTGGTGTTACCTACTTTTAGCCAGGATCCATCGGACATCAGCAATGATATCCCTGGTGCCACAGACTCTACTAAATCCTGCTTGAACTTCTGGCAGTTCCTTTTTTGTGTACTGTTCTAGCTGGTTTTGAATGATTTTTGGCAGTGTTTTGCTTGCATGTGATATCAATGATATTGTTTGATAACTTCCACATTCAGTTGGATCACTTTTCTTGAGAACGGGAACAAATTTAGACCTCTTCCAATCCATTGGCCAGACAGCCTTCCTCCAAATTTCCTGGTATAGACTGGTGAGTGAATCCAAGGCTGCATCTGTCAGTTGAAACAAGTATATTGGTATCCCATCAATTCCTGGGGCCTAATTTTCTTGCCAATACCTTCAATGCAGCATCTACTTCCTCCTTCATGACCATTGGCTTCTGTTTATATGGTACTTCCTGGGATTTTTCAGTGTCAAGTGAGCCCAGGTGCACCTTGCTATTTATTGGCTCCCAGTCTCAGAAGACTAGCCCCACAGTCTAGCCCCACGCAAGGACCTGTGGGATTGGTTGGGGTGTGGATCCTCTGCATTCAAAGGAGGGAGTTTCACTTTGATGCATCTTGGACTCCACTTCTTAATGTTGACTTATCAGTGTGTGGTTGGTAGCAATTTTGAAACCCACTGTACATCAGCTTGTTCTTGTCCCTAAGGACAAAGCAATATGAGCTGTGTTGTATATCAAGTTTGAGAAAAGATTAGGATATTTTATAATACAATCAACTGAGGGCTTTTCAAAAGTGCCTTTAGAGATGCAAACTTGAGAAAAGATTAGGATATTTTATAATACAATCAACTGAGGGCTTTTCAAAAGTGCCTTTAGAGATGTAATATTGGTAAGACAATTTAATGTGAATTTTAAGTAATTTTTAGCATCAATCTGATTATGATCTTATCATACTGCTTTGTCATAAACTTTGTACAAAAAATTCTGATGGTGTGATCATTAACTACTGAAAAATTGGACCAGTTCTTTACAAGGCTGTGTCTAATGGAAACTTCATTCAGATTTATGAAATATTTCTGTGTAATCTAGAATATTCTTATGGAGGATAAAAATATATTCTGGGAATTAGTCTAGGTTCTGAGATACATTAGTGAACAAACAAACAAAAATTTTACCCTCCTCAAAGATTCTTAAGAAGATAGTGATATGGGACTGTGGGAGAACATGTTCCCTTTTGTTACCCTGGAGTCAGCTCCAATTCATGGCAGACCCTCCTATGTTTTCTGCGGTGGTAAATCACACAGGTGGAACCTGCCCATCTTTCTCCTGAGAAGCCGCTGCTGGAACCACTAGAGAAATGCAGCCTGTGGGTTAACAGGGCAGCTCTCTACCCCAGAGCTACCTGTGGAGAGAACAGTAGGCAAGAGCACAACTTTGGCTAGCTATAAAATGGCAAGTTCAGTTACAATTAAAGTCATTGCTGTGGAGTCAGAGCTGACTCATAGCTGGCCCTCCACTGGGTTTCTGCGACTGTAAACCACACACGATAAGCCTGTCCATCTTTGTCTGGAGGAGGATTGCTGGCTTCACGCCGCCAGGGATGCACAGACTCTGGGTCACTAGTGCAACTGTTAAATGATCTTTTCAAAGGGAATTCAGTCTATTTTAATGGCCTTCTCTGTTTTATATTTCTAAAATAGAAAACCTATAATAGATGTTTAAAATAGAATATAGACTTACCTATTTTATAATATCTATATTTTAATGTGTACATAAGATATTATATAGATAATAGGTAAGTCTGTTTTAAAGGCTTTGTATCTTTATTGCAGAAACTTTCCAAACATATACAGAAATAGAAAAGGCAAAGAACCCCATATATATCACCCAGCTGCAGCAGTCATCAGCATTTTTTACACACTTATTTTATTGATTCTCATTTTTCTTCTTACTGGGGTAATTTTGAATTGAATTTCAAACATGAGTCATTTGCCTTAAAAAATAATCAGTTGCACCTCAATTTGTTGGATGGAGGGAGGAGGTTAAAGTAAATGGGGAAGAAACAGTGGGGACCTGAAAAGATAGAGTAATGTGGGTATAGTCCACTGGTGATTAAGTTTATAAAACACAATGCATGGGAATGAGTGTATGAAACTTAATGTCAATGAAGGAAAGTGGGAGGGGTTTGGAATATGCACAATTATAAACGGAAATAAAAAAAATCAGTTGCCTCTCAGATAAACAAAATCACATGTTCATATTTAATCATAAAGACATTCTTATATCTATGAATATTGATACAACAACAACAACATAGAGAGAGAGCTCTGTTGGCCTAGTGGACAGAAAGTTATGCTACCAAGCCAAAGGTGCATGATTTTTATCTGCGGCCCTCAGGCCTGGTTTTAATTGTTTTTGATCAAACATTTTTCTAAGTGGTATAGCTGTATAGAAGTAACTCATGGTTGCTGTGATGTTGAACACTGTGACAATGATGTATCAAATGTGGTAATAGTTACCTGTGGTGAACAGTGCACTGTGACAATGATGTATCAAATGTGGTAATAGTTACCCGTGGTGGACAGTGTTTGGTGGAGCTCCCCGATTAAAACAAGCTTGGAAGCAGTATTGATATCCACTTCCAAAATAGCTTGCCTCGGGAAACTCTATGAACTTGGGGAAATGATGAAAGTTATACAAATGTTCAGGTCTTTCATTCATAGGGTCGCTATGAGTCGTCTACGACTCGATGGCACTTAACAACAACATGAAAATGGGTAACAGTTTTATTCACTTTATATTCACATTTCCCAAGTTTTCTACATTTTTTAAAGAAAGGCATTTACTCCAGTTGTTGTTGTTGTTTATTGCCATTGAGTTGAGCATCACTCATAGCGATCCTATGAACAAAAGGCCTAAAGCCTTTCTATAACTATCATCTTTTCTCCAAGATCATAGAGTTTCCAGAGGCATGTGATTTAGGAAGTGGATGCCATTCCTGCTTCCAAACCTGTCTTAAAATGGGAGATCCACCAAACAGTGTCCAGTTAGGATTTGATTTTACTACAGATTTGTTTTTATTACTTTTGTTTTTTCTTTTCATGTAGAGTACTGTCTAATCAGATCCAGCTGGCACAGGAAGAGACTGCCCCTCCTTCTCCAGCAGAGGATCTGGTGGATTCAAAGCTTGCACCTTCGGGATTGCAGCACAACTTCTTGCCACTAGGCCACCAGCACTCCCTAGGATTTAATTTTAAGCTCCAGTTTTATGTACTTGAAACATGTCACTCATTTCCCCATCTGTAAAACCAGTAATAATGCCTGCTTTCAAGTGTCCAGAATGGCCTCAGGCCCATCGATTCAAAGGAACAGAGTCCACAAAGACAAACTTCTACAGCCTCCTCTGGTAAAGCAGTGACTGAGGTCTTCGAAGCTTGTGACCAGCCTTCTGGAACAAAGGAGGGAAAAAGTAAAGAAGTATGGAAACAATTTGCCTGAAGAAACCTCTGCCTTCATGACTGAGAACAGAGCTATGAGAACAGAGCTAGAGGGTGTCGCCTGCCACTGCCCAGCACTCTAACAGGGATCTGAATAGACTGGGGTGGTGGGGGGGAATATTGAACAAAACTCAAACTCAGAAGCATATAAAAATCCAGATTTACTACTAATCCAATAGAGGCTGGTGGAACTCATGAAACTATGACTTTAGGCTTAAGTTTGAGCTAAACAGCAGACAGGCATCTACGGTAAATGATGACAGCAGTGAGGCACTCTGCACAACAGTCACCACAGAGGATCCAAAGGGCAGTGTGTACCCAGGGACAATGCTCAGAAGGTGAGAAGCGGTAGGACAGAAGGAGGAATGGAAGAGTCACAGAAAGCAAAGGGAAAAAGCTGGAGTTACATTGTACTGTAATTAATGTCCTATGAATAATGTGTATGAATGGTTGAATGAAGAAACCAATGTGCTTTGCAAACTTCCACTAAAATGACAACAAAAAAAAGTTAAAAGTCCAGGATAGAGTCTGGCCCAAAGTGCCAGTGGTCACCATTTATACAATTCTCATAATTGTCACCATCAATACCACCGTCATACCCTGTCACTACCATTTATCATCTTGTCATGGCCAACATCATCATCACCATCATCACCTGACTTTCCTGGTCTCACCACCACCACCCTCACTGACACCACCAGCACAACCAACTGATTTTGAGCTCAACCTTCAGGTATCAGGGAATGCATTGATTCTGAGAGTGAAGAATTTGATCTTTGTTTTTGAAAAATGTGACTCCCTACAATCTGGAGAGAAAAAAACAGATGAATGGGACATTCTAATGTTCTAATCCCTATGCACATCAAAAAACTTCTAAAAAGGAAAGCCACTGGTTGGGGAAAAAATATTTGGTAATGACATATCTGATAAGGGATTCATATCTAAAATTTATAGAATATTCCAGTACCTCAACAAGAAAAAGCTAAACAACCCAATCACAAAATGGGCATAGGATATGAATAGACACTTCACCAAAGAAGACATTCAGATGGAAAATATATGAAGAAATGTTCAAAATCCCTAGCTTTCAGAGAAACGCAAATAAAAACAACTACAAGATATTACTTTACTCTGGTAACAATAGCAAAGTTCAACAGAACAGCAAACAATAAATGCTGGCAAGGTTGTAGAGAGACTGGAACCATTATTCACTGCTGGTGGGAGTGTAAAATGGTACAACCACTATGGAAGGCGGTTTGGTTCTTTCTTATAAAGTTGGAAATGGAAATAGCAATTGACCCAGCAATGCCACTACTGGGACTATACCCTAAGGAAACAAGAACCACCATCCTAACAGATACATGCACACCCATGTATATTGCTATGTTATTTACAATAACAGAGACGGAAGCAACCCAAGTGCCCATCAAGAAATGAATGGATAGGAAAACTATGGTATGTTCATACAATGGAATACTACACGGCACTAAAAAACAATGAACTTATAAAACATTACACAACATGGGGGACCCTGGAGGACATCATGCTGAGTGAAATATCTCAGTCACAAAAGGACAAATACTGCATAGTATCACTGTTATAAAGCAAGTCTGACATGGGGGGTTGGAAGGGGAATAGGATAAGAGTGATTAGACAATGACCATTGCATTGGAACAGATGAAGGAAAGAATTGTTTAAAAGGAATATATGATTAGGCATTATATGTACAACAACAGATTAAGAGGACTAGGGGACAGGAGGAGGTAGGTAATTGTACAACAGTGAATAAACATTTTTTAAAAAAGTGGAAGAATGGGAAGGGAGGGATAGAAGGTAAACTGTGTAATAATGAATGAATGAAAATCTAACTTCATGGTGAAAATTCATTAAACTCACAAAAAAGAAATTTAAAAAGAATACAAAAATGTATATTAAAGCCATGACTAAAATATGAAAAGAAAAAAGTGACTCATTTCGCAGACCACACTGGCAGCACTCTTAGCACTGTCAAGCCTTCCCTAGAAGCTGATCCGGGCTCCTCCACAGTCCCACCTCCTCCTCCTCATGCACAGCCTCTGGACTGTGTGCAGCTGAGCAGTGCAGCTGAAGTGAGAGTGATACATTAGGGAGAGAAGAGGGCTGCAGAGGCAATGAGGGAGCCTCCTGGTGCCTGCCCATTGCCACCTCTTTCCCAAGCCACAGGGGACTTGCTCTCACATACCTAAAATCATCATCCATCACTCCAACTCCCGTCACAACACGTAGTCATACAGATGCCTGGATGGCAGCGGGGTGACCTTGGGCAAAACCTCTTAACCTCTTCAAGCTCCATCTATTAATTTATAAACAAAGGATAATGTGACTTTCAGGGATGCTCTGGGCATTAACTGTAGGAGTATAAATGGGGCTGACCCAGACGAAGGCTTAATAGAGCTCAGCAAAGACTTGGAAGATGGTGGGTGGATGGATGGATGCATGGATGGATAGGTGGGTGAACAGATGGACGGACAGACGGCAGTATGTCTCATGCCCTCTAGATTATCATTTCCACACACTTATGCTCACCAAAGCTCTGTGACATAGGCAAGGAGGGAGGGATAGTTCCTTCACAAGTATGGAAGCAGTCCCAAATCTTGGGGAGGAGGGGGGAGGACTGATAATTGGTTTTCACAGAAAAGTACAGCATATCTTCATTACTATCTCTTTGTAAAGCTACAAATGTGCAAGAACCTTGTTTAAGATCAGTACTTCTCAAATAGGATAATGCATGAACAATTTCTACAGGAAAAAAAGTGCTTACAATCACTAATACCAACTTTAATTCTCATAAAGCTTTATTATATACCAATAAAAACAAAATAAAAACTACTGTCCCCCTAATTCTTGTCCAGCTCTCAGATGTACAGCAAGTGATTGAAAAGACCATAGCCTGAATCAGGTGCACCTTGGTGTTTACACTGTTGTGAATAACGCAGCAATAAACATGGGATAATAAACATCTGTTAGAGTCAAGGCTCTGGTTTCTTTAGGGTATATTCCCAGTAGTGAAATTTCTGAGTCAAATGGTATTAATATTTCTAACTTTCTGAGAAAGCACCAGACTGCCTTGCATAGTGGCAGTACCATTTTACACTCCCACCAGGAATGAATAAGAGTTCCAGTCTCCCCACAACTTTAGCAGCATGTGTTGTTTGCTGCCCTGGTGAACTCTGCTATCGTTACAGTTTCTGCTCCTTGGCCCCTCCAAAACTGCCCCTTACCAGTAGTGAACAGGAGCAAGTGGGGGGACAAATACCTCTGACTTAGCAAGGGAGGAGACCACACCTAGATGCTCACAGAACAAAGGACAATTCTCTCCTGGATCCAGAAAGTCTTAGCCCCAGGCTCATGGGAGCTGGCAGCAACAGGCGGCGGGTAGGCAGAGGGTAGAAGCATTAACTGGAAGTTAGAACATGGCCAGTCTATCTCCGAGTAGCATCCCTCTGGCTCTGCCTGGGTCCAATTTACTAGAAGAGCCTCTGAGAGCCTCCTGTTTAAAGTGAAAAACGCAGAGAATGTTGTCAAAAAAGCAAAGAATACAGGCACTCCTCGCTGGATGAACAAGTATCGTGAGGGGCTGGAGACTCATTTTGTACTCAAATTGGGTATTTGCTGTGCCTTCAGTGAGGGATAAACCTCGAAGCACCTTTGTTTTCAGTCTTTCCATCTGTTTTATTCATTTCTTCCTTTGCTTTATCTGGTCCCACCTCAGTTACTTCCTTCTGCACATTCTCAAGGATGGGAAGGAGAGCAGGTTGGATGTGGAAAACTCAGCCTCACCATTCTGGACCACTTTCCCTCATTTGGGCACTTCTCAGGGCCTCACACGGGTGCGTGAGAGTTAAAGTTGGTCTATCTGCCTGCTTGCTATGCCCATCCACACCCAGCAAGCAGGCAAGGGAAGTGAGTTTGCCCCCATAAAGACGTCCCTTAAATCTGGACTCTCCACCCAGGAGACCAGCGACAAGCCTCCAGATGCCCGAGATGGGATGGGATCGAGGGAAAGAGATGTACAAGCTGCTGAAAACTGTTCTGGGTAATTTCCCTTCACTGCCCTGCGGAAAGATGGTGGTGGCTGGTGGCTGATCTAGTTTGAGTGGCTGCACACACATTAGCAAACCCCTGCTGTGAAAAGAGGCTGAGGTTGTGATTGACAGGAAGAAGGGAAGCCACCAGAGTACGTCCAGATCCCCTCGGGGCCGCAGGCGTGCGTGTCCTTGCACAGCGGAGTGTTTCTCTACGAAGCCTTCCTGTCACAATATTGAGATTGCTTCTTGTTGTTGTTTGCTCCCCTGCAGGTCTCTGGGGTCAGAACGTGCCCAGCTTGTCAGCTCTGCGGATGTAAAGGGCTCAGTGGCACAGAAACCACACAAAGGGGGCTGGTGGCCAGACAGCTGCCTTCTCCCACACGTTCCCTGGAACCCGCTGGGCAGAAGAACTCTGGCAGTCCCAATGGCTGGTGAAGGGCTCCTGGGTGTCCCCAAGGCAGGGCAAGGGACCCTGGGGGCCAGCAGGCTTGGGCTTCCCACCCAGGGTCCTCAAATCAGCAAGGTGGCTTCTCCCATGTTCACTCATTAACTTGTGTACTTTTTTCTCCTCTCAGTCTCTGACATTCATTGCCAGTTTTTTCACATGATGCCCACTAACAAGTATCCAAAATGAACACGCCTTCATTTCAAAACTTATGGCTGCAACTTTGCTGCCAAGGGTGCCCTCTGAGTGTGCTGGGGTTAGGGTGGTGGGGAGTGCAGGGCTGTGCAGACCTCCAGGGACATGGCAGCAGAGCGGAAAGGTGCTAGAACAGCAGGGCCGAGAGGGGCGGGTCAGGGGAGTGGGAGCACTCCCTACACCTGGGCTCACACCTCACATGCACATACACATGCACACACGTGTTTCCTTTATCCTTACTGGACGTGCAACACACACCAACTCATAATGACGTTTCATCCCCATGTTCTCACTATACACAAACACAGGCATGCTTTCATTCCCATGCACACACCACACACACCAACCTTTCCAAGAACCTGCCCAGACACAGCCCACCAAGGTTAACTGGAGCAGAACAGTCTGTTCTCATTCCACCAAAGTCCGTCCAGGAAAGCCGCAAATCTGCAGTCCACAGAACAACATTCTCAAAGGATGAGGGTGAGAACACAGGAGGCCAGGAGCAGACACAACACACCTGACCCTTCAGAAGCATCACTCGGGTCACATGTCTTTCCAGTGGGAAACAAATGTTGAACATGTCCGGACTCCAAGCCAGTATCCCAACCCAATGTCTCTGGATGATATAAAGTTATTAACTCTCACTTATTAACCTAAAGGTTAAAAGTCTGAAGCCACCCAGATGGCCTCCATCCAGAAGAATGCCTGACAATCTTTTTCCAAAATAATAAGCCATTAAAAACAATACAGGGAGAACCTCAACAAGAAAAAAGGTAAGCCATCCAATCGCAAAATGGGCACAGGATATGAATAGACACGTCACCAAAGAAGACATTCAGATGGCAAACAAACACATGAAGAAACGTTAAAAATCCCTAGCTCTAAGAGAGATGCAAATCAAAACAACTATGAGATATCATCTTAGCCCAGTAAGAGTAGCAAAGGTAACAGGGCAGTAAATAACAAATGCTGGCGAAGTTGTGGAGAGACTGAAACTCATCCATGGCTGCTGGAAATGTGAAATGGTACAACCACTATGGAAGGCAGTCTGACACTTTCACAAAAAGTTGAAAAGAGAAATAGTATTTGACCCAACAATTCCACTATTGGGAACATACTCTAAAGAAACCAGAGCCTCAACTCAAACAGGTGTTTATTATCCCATGTTTATTTCTACTTTATTCACAATGATAACAATAATAGCAAAGAGAGGGAAGCAACCCAAGTGCCCATCAATAAACCAATGGACAGACTGTAACACATTCACATCATGGAGATTACACAGCACTGAAAAACAATGAGCTCATCAAACATTACAGAGCATAGGAGAGCCTGGAGGACATTATGCTGATGAAATATCTCAGTCACAAAAGGAAAAATATTGCATAACAGCACTGTTATAAAAAGGCAAATGCAGTGAAGGGTGGGGTGAGAATAGGGAAAGAATGGATAGATAACAAACACTGCAGGAGAACAGATGTGGGGAAGAACTGTCTGAAAGGAATATATAATTAAGCATTTTATGTCTGACAACAAATGAAACAAGGGGTGCATTGCAGGGTGGGGTGGGGAGGGGAAGTAGAACAGTAGGAAGAAAACGTGAAAATGTGCAACAATGAATAAAAAAAATTAATCTTTTTTAAAAACTAACCCTACAGAGTGCAGTACTTTTCTGACACACACAGAGCTGGTTGCCGTAAGTTGGAATGGACTCAAAGTAATTGGTTGGCTGGATCACTTAGTACAGCAGTAAGTTATTACCATACATTCTACATCTAATTCTTTTTTTTTTTTTACATCTAATTATTTTGCTCCCCTGATTAAATGAAGGTCGCTTGGGCAGGGATTACCCGGGACGGGGTGGGGGGGTGGTAGCTCATCGTCTGGGTCAGCCTTCTGGGACAGGGAAGGGATGGGCTCTACGGCAGAACAGCAGGGATGTGGAGCAGACGGTGAGGCGACCCTCCCTCCCTGATTCAAGACTAGATAGCAATTTATTTATTCCTCAAAATATGAAACAGTGATTAAGAACTGATTGCCCTGAATTGTTGTATTCACGAAGAATACTGAACATATCCTGGGTTGCTGAAGAACAAGCAAATTTGTCTTGAAAAAAGTACAGCCAGAATGCTCCTGAGGAGGGAGGCCAGCGAGACTTCGCCTCATGTCCTCTAGACAGGTTATCAGGGGAGACTAGTGCCCAGAGAAGGATGTCACTGCTCGGTAAAGGAGAGGCTGAGCTAAAACAGACAATCCTCAGCAGGAGGGACTGGCACAGTGGCTGCTCAAAGGGCGCACACATCGCAAGGCTGGCGCGGGGGTGAGCGGTGCTTCATTGTATAGAGCAAAGGATCGCTATGAGATGGAAACTTGTTCGAGCAAGAATGAGCTTAGAGAGTGAAAAAACAAACTACAGAGTGAGACAAGGCGTTTACAAAATGGGCATCTGATAAAGAACTCCTAGCCAGATTGTACCAAAACAAAAATTAGTAAAACAGACAACCCTAATAGCAAAACGGGCAAAAGACTATAAGCACTCCAGATATACCCAAATCACAGTGAACAAATGCAGAGGTGTTAGTCATCAGGGAAACACGTACCACATACATACACCCACCAGAGGAGGCAAAATAAAAAACAGACTGACAAGGATATGGAAGATTTCAATTCAAATGCACCCAAAGACATGGAGAGAAATGTTCCCATTTGCACTATTCCTATCAATTGAACACTGAAAATAACTCATATTTCTACTGGCAATGGGATGAAAGCTGAATTACGATCCGCACACAGAGAACACTACTCAACAGTAAGGCTATACACACTCTTCACATAAATTCATCACATCTCACAAGCATGAAGCAGACGGAACACAGAAAATATGCAATGTACCACCACTGCCACTAAGCAGACTCTGACAGCTTCTCTCCATCGAGTTCCTTAGGCTGTAAATCACCATGTTCAAGGACAGATAAAAGTGCTTCATATGTCAAGGCACTACTTGACTGCAGTTTCAGAATAGACGGGGTGTCTGGGGTTCCCAGTGCATTAACAATCCTCAGCCTGGACACTGGTTACATGTGTGTGTTCACGTTATGAAATGTCATCCATTTACACACTCAAGACCTGTGCCACTTTGGATATATATTTTGTATCTCAATAACATGTTTACTAAAAGTAAAAAAGTCAACATATATCTATTAACATGGAAGTTTCTTCAGAGATCTTACGTGACAAGGTTACAAGACACTGCATGTAATATGATCCCATGATTGTACAAAATTGGGTATGACTAGAAATAGAACACCAAGACAGTGATTATTAGAAAATATTTATTGAGTGCCTACTGTATGTGGATACACAGTGTGTCTGGAAGATGCCTACACGGCTGCACTATCCTACACGGCATCTATTACATGCACTTGCCACCATCGGCGCTCGCCTCAGGCCTCCACACACAACACCAGGATGCTATGTGAGAGCTGACGTCCACGTGGCAGGCAGTGAACTGGCAGCAGCAAGAACATCATTACACACGATGCAGGAATAGTTACTTTCACAGGAGGAAACAGAGATTGCTATGATGTATCCTGGGAGTTTACGTTCGAACTAGACCGAGCTGAGGATCACAGCACCACTGACGTGACCAGGGCTTGGCCCGGTGGGTAATACTGGATGGACACTTGGAAATATAGCCTACTGCTAACAGAACAGACACAGTGTTAGGGTGAGGGCCACTCCTACAGGCCCTGAGTGCATTTTTCTGTGAGAACCCTGAAGGTGCCACCAAGTCTACAGCTCACGGGGTCTGCCATGCTGGGGACACAGAGCAGAGAGAAGGCTCATTCTCACAGAAGATGGAGTGTCGGCCTCCAGGGCAGGTTTCCTTCACTTGTGGTCATTCTCTCCAAATGTGCACACCCTCTTCCAGACAGAGCTTCCAGTGTCATCTCCAGATTGGAAAATTTTTTTCTCCAACCTCAAAAGAAAAAAAATTCAATCAATCAAATATTAAATCACTTTGATTGTTGGTGTTGTGTATTGTTGAGTCAGAACCATCCCATAGCTCATGCTCCGGGTTGGGGGGCGGGTTCTGAGGCAGTTAATCACACAGGAGGAGATTGCCCATCTTTCTCCTGTGAACCAAGGGAGATCCCCTGGGATTGCAGCGCAGCTCCTGGCCACAAGGCCACCAGGGCTCACTCTGATTACTACTGTGGTAATACTGGACAAGAAAATGTTGCTCAGGTTCAAAATTTTTTCAACAAGGCAAACATTTAAGCCCTCAAGATAAAACAAATATAAAATGAAACTACAGAAAAGGAAACCATTTGGTTATCTTTTTTTTTCTCTTTCCTCTGTTAATTCCGAGCACAGCATCCTCTATTCCCGTTGTCAATGGCCTGAGATGAGCAAAGCTCCTTGACAAACTCTGACGTGACATCCAATGGAAGCAAATACCACAGCCCTACAGCCACTCTCCGGCACATTCTCACATTTTAAAATGAGGGCTAGGGACTAGGGGTAGAGAAAGGGGTGGAGCAGGCGGGGGGTGTGTGTGGGGGGAAGGCTGTTCAAGCAGTAACACTGCCGCTCTACTGAGTACAATGTAACCCCGTATTTCAAGCCCAGGTTAGCTCTGCTTGGAGAGCTGGGTAGCTCATGTAAAAAGAAATTCACATTTGGGCCACTTCTTTTTTGATCTACCTCAATGTTCTAGACTTTGGAGGAAGAAGTGGGCTATGCAGACTGGTTGGGGTCTGTTTCCCTGGAGGGAATCACTTACCTTCCTGAGCCCTCACTTCCTAAAATGAGACAAACAGAAGCACCTACCTGCTGCTATGAAGATTAAAGAAAAAGAGACCAAAAGTGTGGCCCAGGGTGGGCCCTGAAAGTTCGAGCAGCCGGTCATCACACCAGCTGCGACTGCACTCAGACCTCTCTCCAGATGGCCAGCATCCAAGATGTGAGTGTAAATTAAACATCAGAAGCAGTGCTCCTTACTCTTTGAGACATGGGGTCCTGTGGGGAAGTGACGGACCAGCTCAGGGTGACGGACATGTGCCTCCTCCACACAGGGTTTCTCTGCAGCACCACTGAGCCTGTGACCACGTCTCCTACGTGGACCGGGACAGGGTCATCCATCATAAACAAGGTCTGCTTCCAGTGCGTCGGGCTGCAAGACAGGGCAGCAAAGTTATGCCGGATGCGGCCTGAAACTGCACCCACCTGACCCAGCTGTGACCTTGCAGGGATGTGGTTTCCTCCACCTTCATTTGCTACACCAGCCTCTCTGGGAGCCTGAGACCTTGGAGCTCCATTTACAAGACAAACACTCATCCACTCCATCGATCTATGACTTAAATGGTATTTATAGGGCATGCTGAGATCAAAGCACCACAGTGAGCTACAGCCAAGATGTTTTTACTGGCAGTCTGAATGTTTCAGCCTGGAAGAATTGGGAACATAGGACTAGCTCACAGCATCTCTTGAATGAGCCTCATCTTTGGGCCCTTGAAGGGCCAACCTTGCTGTCTAAGTCGTCCCCCACCCATGGATGGCCCTGGCAGGTCAGCCTCCCCCACAGCCTCTGTGCTACTCTAAACTGCTGGTGACTGCTTGCTGTTCAATCTATTACAGTAAAAACGTAACACAAACTGATGCACTCATGCAAAGCAATAGGTTACTTCTGGGAAAAGTAACTGGAATGGAAGCAAGCAGCTGTAAACTTTGGGGGAAATAGTGCAAATCAAGAATTCTGTGCCCAGGTTGCAAGGGGAATGTCAAGTTCTCATTTCACTTTGAAATACGTCTTCTCAGTGGAGGCATCAGCCTTGGGCCACTGGTTCTCAGGAAGGCAATCTTACTCAGTGGATGAAGAATGAGTACGAGCAGGGCATATCCAGTACACCTATCGCTCTACATTTTCTACAAAGGAAAATCAGAAAATACAACCAAAACCAAAGAAATCAAGAAATGGAAAGGCATTAAACCAAACCAGTTTACCACTGGGGAACCGATTCTGGCTCACACCAACACCACACCTGTCAGAACAGAACTGGGCTACACAGTTTTCAGTGGCTAAGTTTTTGAAAGTAGATCTTTAGGCCACTCTTCCAAGGAACCTCGAACCTCTAACCTTTTTGTTAATATCAGAGCACATATCCTAGTTGCCATATACGAGGTCTTAGGCCCATAAAGTGAAAGGGTTGCAAACATGTCTTCAAGAAATAAAACTGGAGCTCAGGGCTTCCTACAGGAGGAAGGCTCCACCGTCAGGAGATGCACCTCCTGATCTGGGCACACAATGAAATGTTCTAAATGAAAACAAGTCTCTTCCTGCTGCTGCCAACTCCTGGCTTTGATGAGGTGGCAAAGAGGCACAGACAGTCCAGGGAGCCATGCTCTGCCATCCCCCTGCTCGACTGCACCAGTAAGGGCAGAACCTGCCCCAGGGCACATGTCCCTGCATGTTCTCCATCAGCCATACATTATTTTTTTCCCTCTTGACTTTCACTCCAACTCTCCAGTTACTCCCCTCTGCCAACTTCAGGGTCTCATCCTAGCACTGTGTGTGTGTGCGCGCGTGCCCATTTCTAGGGTCAGGTTCCATCTGCACACAGGTGACCTCAGGCTCAGCATTTGTGAGGGTAATGACCCAAGTGCATCTGCCATTTGCTTGGCACCTAAATCTGTGTCTGATGCTCCCACTCTTTTTGTGGGGGCCACTTGAATCTCAGGAAGGCATCTGGTGAGAGCCCCAGCCTGTCCATCAGCTATAGGGCAGCTCGGGTCAAACAGCATCCCCTGGGCAGCACTCTATTTATAAAGTGATGACCAAGGTCTTCCCACTAGATCTCATGACTGTTAAACCCATGAGGTGCCCTCTCTGGTGTCTCAGCCACTTTGACTCAGAGGAAAACACACTCAGGGCAGTTACAAGGGGGAATGAGAGACTACTGAACGCACGGCTACAGGCAGTGGGGGAGAGTGGGGGGAAATGCCGCAGTGTGCCAACCTTGGCCCTCAACATCCCTAGACTGGCACCAGACCAAGAATGAACCTCCAATATATGCTCAAGAAATCTTAACCTCCATGAAATCAAAGAAGATTCTGGACAAGTTCGTCCCAAGAAACATGGGTCTTCCAGAATAATCTAACTATAAGTTGCAAAAATGCAACTGTGTTTTTGTGTTAGAGCATCAGGTAGCTCGAGTCTATCCATCCAGAGGAACCCAACACGGAGGGCAGCAGGAGAGGGGAGACCCCAGAGCTCTCCCTCCGCACAGAGTCGTACATGTAGACTCTTTGTGACCTGAATGGCCTCCTCACGTCTGCCGCAGTGACCCACCAGCATCCAGAAACCTCATATACAAGGGTTACCCTGGTCTCAACTTTCAATCCATACTGAATCATTAAGTCACGCCTTTTGTCATACTCATTGGCCTGGTGACAATTTGAAGGTAAACACGGTGTCACTGCACACTTCATGTAGCACCAAATCACATCTGCACAGCCACGCACGCCAGAAGGGCTGTGCCAGTCAGGGTCACTCACGGGTGGAACGGGCCGGTGCTCAGAACCAGCTGTGGCTTGTTTTCCTCTAGATTCTGGAACTGGACGCTGAACCAGGCTGTGAACCCATGGAGAGTACCAGCTTTTTTAATATCGAAGTGCAGGTCGCCTTGCATTGTCTGTTTTCAAGCAAACACATAAAAACATCAATTGCACAATTGTGCCAAAGGCCTGCTCAGTAATAAGATTTCCTGAGGAAGATGCCGTGTCCCGCTCTGTAAATGAGAACTAGCAGCCAACTCCAGGTGTGTTCTTTTGCTTACTGAACATTTTATAGAACTCACTGCATTGTAGCTGAACTAAAAGCTCTCCTAGCAAATACTTTTTAAAAAAATTCACTACTATAATGTCACTTCTGACTCATAGCGACCATCCATCAGGTTCCCAAGATACAAATAACAACAAGAGAGGGTGGCCCATCTTTTTCCCTCAGAACAATCGGGATACAAGGCTTCAGGCTGGCAGTCCAACTCACTAAAACTACGTCACTAGAGCTCTGCCACCTAATTTAGCAATGATGAGACAGATACAGCTTTAAAATGCTAACTTAAATTCTCTCCTAAGAAAAGTAAACAGCAAAAGTTATATTGTTAATGCAAATGCCACAGATAATTAGAAAAGGTAGTAACCTAAGCCTGCATGATTAATTTTCGGCCACCAAATAAGTGTGCAGTATTTTCTGCACTCATTTCTTCAGGATAAACAGGAAAAAGAGGCTTCAAACCTGAGTCTCTACAATGCCCAACTAAAGCCTAAACATTTCCATCAACACGTCATTTCGCCATACAAGTTTCAAGAGAAGGCTACCATAGTGTTTTTGAACAAGCTGTGTTTTCAAACACTATCTCTCACAGACATAAGGTGAAATCTAGGGACTGAGTCTCCAAAAGCAGGGCTTTCCTGTCCACCACCAAGGTCACACAAGTGCCACCTTGTGGCAAAAGGGAGTAATTGAAAAAAAAAAACCACAAGGAAAAAAAGAGTTAGAGGAAATCATTTTAAGAATTTGGAAGTAAAAATACTTGTATTTTATTTCAAATTTCATGACGAAAGTAAATACATTTTTAGTGCTAACCATACAATTAAAACACAACTAAATATAGTAAAGAAATTAAGCATGAGGAAAATTATGTGAATTAAAACAGGTATAGAACATTGCAGGGGAAAAGGCTATGGGAGAAATGAACAGCAAAAAGTTAATATATTCCTTATTTCTATAACAATAAGGTTCTCATATATACACACAACATTTACTGAGGGCTTACACGGTGACACTGCAGATACTGATTACTCTATTTTAAAAAAAAACAATTAGGAGAAGGGAGAGGAGGAAAGAAAATGTACAACAAGGAATGAAAACCCAATCTTTCTGTAAACTCTCATTACAGTGACAAAAATAGTAACAAATAATGAAAGAATTCATCATCTTCTCACCTCTAGATCAGAGACCTGTACAGTTTTCATGTCCAACTCTACTATAGTAGATGGTTCAGACAGGCAGTCTTCTGGTTTCAAAATGTGATTATACTTGGGCTTTGAGAAAAACTCTTTAATTGCTAAAGATCTGGGAGAAAGATCAAAGTCAATGTCAAAGTCATCAAGACAAGCATCTCTGGTTTGGAACACACAAGGTAATAATAGTATGTATGTGTCCTCGTATTAGCAGGAACAGTCTGTAGCGAGCTATACTAGTAACCAAAGGCTGTGCTTTGCTGGGGGGTTTGACGTCACCAGCTGCTCTTCAGAAGAAAGATGGACATATCCCCCTATGAGACTGGATTCTTTAGGGGTTTGAATTCAGCAGCTGCTCCTCAGCAGAAAGATGGGCAGTCTACTTCCACGTGATCCGGAACCTTGGAAACCCTCTGCAAAGTGAGCTATGACCAAACTTGAAGGCAATGAGAGAACTGGGGGTGAGGGAGTATAGAGAGAAAGAGCTAGAGAGGGCCCAGCAAGGGCAAGCTGAGAGGCTCCCACCCTACTCTCCTCTGCCCCTGCAGACACCAAGGCAATTATCATGCGGCCTCCTTTGTGTCTTACAGGATCTGAACACAAAGGACCTGAGAATCAGACACACGCCCCAACAGATGGGTGAGAACAGCACACTGTAACTTTACAATCTATTTATTTCAAATGACCTTCTGTGACTCTTCCATAAATAAACAAGGACACTCCTATCCTAAATTACTCCAAAATAAAAACAAGGTGTGAAGTCACTCACCTGAGCTAGGATCACGTGAAAATACTCTCAACTTCTGCAATTACATAGAGAGACAAACCACGCAGCCTCCCTGCCACCACCTGCTGCTTCCCCATTTCATTCCAAGTCATGCACATGACAGGGACACTGATCACAGAGCACGTGGACGTCACAAAAAATAAGCATGTCAGTAACTTTCGAAATAGAAAACAGAAATAGACAAAAGATAGATAGATAGATAGATACAAAAATTATATAGATATAATGTTGTTGTCTGCTGTATACCACAGAATCAGAACCAACCCTAGCTGACCCTTCAGTGGGTTTTCAGAGGCCGTTCATACCATGGGAGGAGAATGCCCATCTTTCTCATATTATATATTGTTAATGTTGATTGCCTTTGAGTTGAGCACAACTCAAAGTGACCCTATGAACAAAAGGCCTGATACCCCTCTACAGCTATCAACATTTACTAAAGTTGACAGAGTTTCCAGAGGCATGTTATTTAGGAAGTGGATGCCACATATACAGATAGATACATACACACACACACACACACAGAGAGAGAGAGAAAGAGAATTCTCTCTCATTGCTTTCTAGTTGGAACTGACTCATAGCTGACCTCCTCCACTGGGCTTCCAAGGCCATAAATCTCCTGGGAGGAGACTGCCCACCTTTCTCCCTTGAAGAGTCACTATTGGATTTAAAGTGCCAGACAAGTTCAGCCTTTGAGTTAACATCACAACTCCCTACAGATTACATCACAGAGCGCCCTTATAGTTTAAGACTAACAATTAAGAGGGAAATTGCATGTTGTTGTTGTTGTTGACACACACTCTGCATTCCACCAGAAGTCCATGCTCGTCCATCTCTGGCCTCGTGGCATGAACTGGGCATCTGTCCAGTTTCTGACCAATGGCTCTGCTCTCTGGTTCCCAGGCTGATGCTGGGTTTCTTCTTCTGCCCCATTTCCATGGTCATCTCAGAAAGGAAGCTGGCTGCTCAGGCCTTATCAGGAAGTCACTTTATGTTAGTAAAGATCTGGCGTCCAAATGTTAATCAGAAAATGAACTATCCTTGAGTGCTGCTTTGCAAGCCAACAGGAATGACGTTCTGATTCTTTTTAAAAATGAATAGCCCTTAGTGGGAGAACATGTTTGTGCTCTTTAACGACTCATGTGTTTTCAAAGGCCTTATTTTTAAATAGGACCTTAATTTCCCCCCCCCCATTATATCTAAGAACTTTAAGAACAAAAAAATATTCTACTGAGATTCAAAAGACTTATCAAGTCTTGTGAGCAGTGCAAAATCCTTAGGCACCTGGGATAAGGTGGCTTAGCTCATGACATTTTCAACAACAAAGTCTAGCTATTGTATGTCTTAGAGATGCCTGTAATCTTCAGAGTGCAGCTTTCTCCTCAATCCTGTGGCCACCAAGGATCCCTCGGAAACAACAATCTCTTACTTATCAGGAGTTGGGCCAGGGATAAGGAAGAGAAAATGGGCAAAGAGAGAAAATACCAGCAAAACTTCCACAGTCATGCTGAGTCACTAAGTATACAAGGAACAAACAAAAAGGACTCCTTCCAGAAGAAAACAGTACTACCTCTGAGAAAAAGGGCACAAATGTCAACCAAGGACCCTCTCTGTATAGCAGCTGCACCTCAGGGGACCAAGGGTCCAGAGCTCACCTGCCTGCAGGAAGGCCCCTAACCGGAAGCTCAGGAACGCTCCAGAAAGCTGTGGAACTCTGACTCACTCATCCACTTACTTGAGTGCACTGAGGTTGAACTCGTAGGCGTTGTCCCAGAAAAGGACCTTGCTGTGGTAGTCCCTGTCAGCGCTACAGGGCACAAGGTGCAGCGCGGCAGTGCTCGGCCAGATGACCCCATCCTCCTTCAGCCACATGTCCCGGGCATACAGGATGGACTCGATCATGAACTCAAACTGCATGGGGAGGAAGGAGACAACAAAGACCCCGTGGCTGAGGGCAGGGGTATGAGTGTGTGCAATTTAACTGATGGCGTTGGCCTCCCACAAGTGCCCGCCAAGAACATTCCAGCCAGCTGAGTGCTGCCCAGCACCACACAGAAAAGTGCTTTAAAGAACCCACTTTACACCTGCATGTTAATGAATGCTGCTGGAATAAAAACAGGACTAGTCAAAATAATCAGGAGAAATCTGTGTGCTCCTCCCACTTCAGGCACTACTCAATGTTGATAGAGCCTGTACATTTTAGCTGTTAATTTAACTGTTAAATGGAATAGGTTGGCTTATATGTTGAATTTTCACTGCCTTCAAGCTGACTGATAATACTCCTTAATGACACAAACTTACAGATCAAGAGGAAGATAAATACCACGTGATACTTGGTTAAACAGTCACATGAAAAGGCATGATAATCCGAACCACATGGCAGCCTGTGTCCCAAATCGAGGTACTCTAAAAGACAGACCCATCAGTGTGTCAGTCCAACTGTACTGCCCTGCAGCCGTCCTGGAAGACTACCCTCCCCATCCTAGCCCCAACTGGACTCTCCTAACAGTCAGTCTCCTCGTGTTCTCGTCTAACCCCAACCTACCCTCCCTCAAAGTAGGCTGGTTCCCTGTTCCTGGACTTGCCATGCCCTCAATCAAGTCCTGTCTGCACTGTCGTCGTCTCAAGTCAACAGCACAGCCCCAAGGGACAATGCCTGTACTAACGATGGTGAAGTCATAGCATGCATGCTGCACTGTTAAGAAAAAAGCCGACCACCTCCAGCAGTTCAGGTCCAGCAGTTTTTCTAAGGGAGAAAGATGGACAATCTCCTAGTAAGATTTACAGACTTGGAAATGGAAACTCAACTAAGGGTCGCTTGAGTCAGAACTATCTTGGAATTCTTAGTTATACTATCTTTGATCTTGTGTTGTAGATGCCGTCAGATGTAGAGGGCGCTGTGGAGACAGATTTGTGCTGAGTGCACCCAATTGCTATGGATGATGATAACAATGCCACAGTCACAGGATCCAGGGGACCCACAGAACGAGATCGGCAGCCTCAGCAAGCACAGGGCGAGCTGCACATCTGTTTCTATGCCAGGGGCTGCCACGAGCCCCAGATGCCAAGCTTCGGGTGTGACCAGAGCTTGATACCAATATATGATGATAGTAACGATCAGCTGAGGAGCAGATTCTGTCCTTTCTCATGCTGTGACTTCTCCGCATTAGCCAATCCTAACAGTGACCATATGACACACTCACAGCCCCCCTTCCTTCCAGTTCTCCCCACTCACGTGAGCCCTGGCTGAGAGTGCTGGCAGAATGTGCACACTGAGGGGTATTATAACACTAAGTTCAAGGAGATCGAAAGAGAAATTGTCAAGTTTATTTGGAGAGGAAAGAGACCCTGAATAAGCAAAGCATTCATGAAAACAAAAATAAAGTGGAAGGTACAGCACTCCCTGATCTCAAAACCTACTAAACAGCAATAGTAACCAAAATAGCATGTTACAGGCACATAGACCAATGGAACAGAATTGAGAACCCATTTACCTATGGTCAACTGATATTTGACAAAGAAATGAAACCTATCAAATGGGGAAATGACAACCTCTTCAACAAATGGTGCTGGCAAAATTGGACTGCTACCTGCAGAAAGCTAGAATAGGACCCACATCTCATACCATACACAGCAATCAATTCAAGGTGGATAAAGCCCAAAAATAATAAAGTTCACAAGAGATAAACTGAGATCAAGCTTATAAGTCCTGGTCTACAGTATAAATACAGCAAGAAATGCACAATCTGAAGAGGATAAAATTGATGAATGGGATCTTCTAAAGAGTAAATCTGTGCTCTTCAAAAATTTTTCCCAACAGGGTGAAAAGAAAACCTACTGACTGGGGAAAAAAAAACATTTGGCAATACCATCTCATACAAGAGTCTCATAACAAAAGTTTACAGAATACTTCTGGGCCTCCAGAAGAAAAGGACTGATAATCCAATTATAACATGGAGAGACTTTTCACAGAGGACATTGGGATGGCCAACAGACACATGAAGAAATGCTCCAAATCACTGGCAATAAGAAAGATGCAAATCAAAACCACAATGAGATGCCATCTTACTCAAGTAGATGTGGCAAAGTTTAGCAGGGCATCAAGTAATAAATGTTGGAGAGGATGTGGTGAGATAGGAACTCTTATACATTGTTGGTGGGATTGTAAAATGGTACAACCACTCTGGAAGGCAGTTTGGCATTTCCTCAAAAAGCTTAACACAGAAATTCCATATGACCCAGCTAGAACTGAGACTTGTACACCAATGTTCACAGCAGCATTATTCACCATCATAAGAACATGAAAACAAACTAAATGCCCAACCACAATAGAATGGGTTGAGAAACTAAATACATTCACACAATGGAATACTATGCAGCATGCAGGAGAAATGATTTTGAAAAATACTATATAACTTGGGAGAGACTGGAAAGCATTACACTGAGTGAACTAGTACTCAGTCTCCTAAAGACAAATATTGTACAAAATCATTACTGTAGAATGAGTATGAGATCTAAGGAAGCGGGGGGGGGGTATGTCTTAATCATAGGGTCACACAATTTGATAGGTGGAGGGAGATGTGGGTGGGGAAAAGCAGAAAGATGCAGTGTGAAAAACGATGTATATGAACTTTATGAGCTTTGTAATAAACCAGTATAAAATAATAATTTTAAAAAGAAAATTAAAAAGTCTAAAAAAAAAATACAATCATACCACTTTTGACCTGGATCACCAAATAAAAGACCAAATCTGCTGATAAAAAAAAAGAATAAAACACAAAACTGAGCTAGTTTTGTGCAGGTTTGCACACGTGCATAGGAGCAACGAGGGACTAATTGCACAACGACCAGGATTCTGAACAAATGTTCTTATGCCCTTTATACAGGACTACCTAAATTGGGCCCCCATCCCCACCCCACATTTCACTGCCTGACCTGGCACCAGCCCCTCTCACCAGCAGGCAGGTCCCCATCCACTCGGACACCAACACGTCCACTTTCTCTGGAAGCACCACGTCCTCCACCTTCTGCTGGAACACAGTGATGGTGTTGGCAAAGCCATTCTGCAGGACCAGCTGCCCCGTGTGCTGTGCCATCTCGCTGGCCTCCACGGCATACACCTGTTGCCAGGACATAAGCTCATTGGTCAGGTGTGCTAAGAAGGCTTCCAGCTCCATGCTGTCATCCAGCCATTTCACCTCCTGGTTCTGAGCCAACTGAGACATTAAAAGTAGTGTTAATAACTCCAGAGCACAGAGAGAGGAGACGGGGCTGGACAGGGGACACATGGTATAAGCGGGGTCATCACACTGCCACCAGCTACGAGCCTGCTCTGGACACCCTGACAGGATTTAGGACGGGTTCTGTCTCCAGAGAGAAGAGCTGCCTTTATTACTTCACCCTTCCTCCACCCCTGACCCTGCCCAGGATCACCCACTGGAGCAATCTCTCATGGCTAAGGTCAGTGAACAAACACATGCACATGTAGCCAGGCACAATATGAATGGACCCTGGAGGCTCCTGGTGCCTGACAACACAGCGGAGCCTCTCTGTCCAGGGACCGTGTAGAGCATTCTAAACAGAGGGTCTCGGGGGAGGGCTGGATGGAGGGTCTCAAGGGCCAGATCCCAGTTTTAGGAGAATATGGGCCAGGCTTGTCCTATAAAACAGGACCTAAATTCACCCCGTCAGCTATCAGGAAGCACAAAATTTAGCAACACACACAGGCAAGTCTTCAGGAGAGAGGGCAGAGTTTAGTAGGGAGTGAGGGTCCATCTATGTCCTGGGAGTAGGGGTGATGACCTGGGAAGGATGAGGTCTCAGACCTACCATATCGAATCTGGACCCAGGATGTGTCACACACCTGATGGCAGTCCATACACTGCAGCCCAGCGGACACTGGACATGTATCTCTACATTTAAGCAAATGTTTCATTAACAAGAATACCCTATGACATGCATCTTACTCTGGCATTTCCTTTTTGCCCTACTCCATCAAGTTTATAAACAAGTGCCATCTGGGTCTCAGTACGGTGACTCGGCCCACAGCTGGAGGCTGCTGCCCGTTTCCCCAAACACAGTGCCTGGCACACTGGGACACTTTTCAGAGATAGTCTGGACGAAGAGAAGGTTCAAGAGTGTGTTTCCCAGCAATGACCATTCTCACCACACCTGCCTCGGCACACGCCGCCAAAGGCACAGCGTCATTGACTCACAGCTCTGGGTTGAGCATGATGCGCACAGAAGAGGCTGATGATCCCAGTTCCGCAGCCGACATCCAGAATCACTTTGTCTTTCAGGGAATTTTTATTCTGCAAGATGACGTTGTAATACTTAGTTGTTCGTGGCTGGTCTGCCAACATTTCCAAGTGAAGTTTCTAGAAGAGATACACATGTAGAATTACTGCCATTTTCCCAAAATACGTACAGTTCAAGTTTAAAAATTTCCACACCTAAAAACAATATGAGAAATAAATAGAGTTAAGAAAGTAAAAATATACCAGTGGACAAAAGTAAAAGCGTCTAAGAGTGAAGTAGAATGCTCCGAACTCAGCACGATACTCCCTTTCCCAATAGCCATGCAGGAAAAGATAGAGGGGATCACTCAGGACAGCAGTGTGGACTTCATCCTCAGACAACCATTGGTCCACCCAAGACAGCAGGAACCCACAGTCCCAATATCAGAAACAACCTGTGAACACCGAGTGAACACCAGGAGCATCAGAGAGAGACACAGAGTGAGAGAGAATGTGTACAGCTCGGAGCTGACAATCCAGCAAGATGACAGAGGCTGTACGCTGCATGGCAGGAGACTGTCTGTCCTCCCAAGGAACAGCTGGTGAATTTGAACCAGCAGAGGTGTGGCCTTTGGTTTAGCAGCACAACTCTCTACAAAGCATTCTACCTCACTTAGCTCCTTTCCTGAGGAGCCCAAAATTCACGTTTTCCACATAAAATTCTGCCTTATCAAAGAAACCATAGGTCAGGAGAGGGAAGTGAAAGGAAAATAAAAGGAAATAGGAGGCAGTAAGCAGAGCAGAAGGGAGGTGACAGTGAGCTGAAGAAGCAGCAGAGTCAACCAGTACTAGAGTACACATCACAAAGGGTATAAAATAAGGACCTGAAGGCAACATGGTAAAATTATGTACACCATGAGATTTTTAAAAGGCAGGAGAGGTGCACATTTTAGGAGGAAATCTGAAGACTACATCCCAGCAACTGCAGAACCGCACACCGGAGGTTAACCAAACCTACCCCTCTCGCACAGAACCCAACCTCAGGCTGATTCTCCTCTGCTCTGTTCTGGAGATCTTATAAAGTGTCTGTCAACTGTGTAACTCAGCAACACTGTTTATGATAAAATGAACCCTAACTGGAGACTGTCGGGACTCTTAAGTGCTACCTGCAGAAAGCTGGAACAGGATCCACATCTCACACCAAACACAAAAATCAACTCAAGGTGGATCAGAGACCTGGAATAAAGCCCCAAACCATAAAGTTCATAAGAGACAAACTGAGAACAAGCTTAGAAGGCCTAGTCTAAAGGAGACTGACAAATACAGGTAGAAACACACAATCTGGAGAGGATAAAACTGATGAATGGGGACCTGCTAAAGATAAAATCCCTGTACACATCAAAAATTTTTTCAACAGGGTGAAAAGAAAACCTACTAACTGAGAACAAATATTTGATAATACCATCTCAGACAAGAATCTCATAACAATAGTTTACAGAATACTACTGGGCCTCCTCTTCTGAATAATCCCATTGTGAAACTGGCAAAAGAAATGCAAAGTTTTTTCACTGAGGAAGACATTCAGATGGCCAACAGACACATAAGAAATGCTCAAAATCACTGGCAATAAGAGAGACACAAATCAAAACCATAATGAGGTTTCATCTCATCCCAGCAGCAGTGGCAAAGTTTAGCAGGACATCAAGTAATAAATGTTGGAGATGATATGGAGAGCTCTCATAAACTGTTGTGGGACTCTAAAATAATACAACCACTCTGGAAGGCATTTTGGTGTTTCCTCAAGAAGTTGAACATAGATACTCCGTATGACCCAGCTATTCCACTACTAGGAATACACCCCAAGGAAATTAGACACAAATGGAGATTTGTACACCAATATTCATAAGAGCATTACTCTCCATCACAAGAACATGGAAACAGCTCAAATGTCCAACCACAACTGAATGGACTGAAAAACTGTGGTACATCCACACAAAGGAATATTACACCGTACTGAGGAACAATGCTTTCCAAAAATACTACATAACTTGGGAGAGATTGGAGAGCATTATGCTGAGGGAACTAACTCAGTCTCATAAATAAATACTGCATAAGACCATTATTGTGTAAGAAGGACAACTAGTAAAATATGTATGGGAGCCTGAAAGGGTAAGGGGTGGGAGCAGAGGGGTGAGGATGGGTAGGGACGAAATCACAGGGTTACACATTTTGATGGGTGGAGGGAGGAAGTGAAAGAAACAGGAAGGATCTGGGTGAAAAGACAGGGGAATGAGGGGCAAAGTCAAATGGTGATTAATTTTATAAAACATAATGCATGGGAATGATTATATGAAGCACAATATGAATGAAGAATAGTATGAAACACAATGTATATGAACTTGGCAAGCAAACAATCATAAAATAAAAAATATAGACTCAGTTCAAACTTTCACAGCTAAAAGTCCTGGTGGGCTTGTGGGTTAGGAGTTTCTCTGCCAACCCAAAGGTGGTTGTTGATGTTGCTGTGGTGGTTATGTATCATTGAGTTGTCTGCAACCAATAGTAACCCTATGTACAACAGCTCTGAAGCCTGTCCTGTCCTGAGCCAGTCTCATTTACTCCGATACACCTACCCCCACTGTCCCAGTCACTGGATCAATCCATCTCATCCAAGGTCTTCCTCTTCTGCACTGTCCCTCCACCCTTCCAAGCATGACGTCCTCCTCTAAGCATCAGTCCGTCCTGGCCGTGTACCAAAGTATGAGAGACAGAGATTCAAAATCTTAGCCTCCAAGGAGAAACTTGGTTTCTCCTTCTCCAAGACAGATCTATTTGTTTTCTTGGTGGTTCATGGTATGTTCAAGACTCTTCTCCAACACCACACTTAAAGGCATCAATGCCTGTGAAGACCATAGCCTGGATCAGGCAAATCTTAAGTCTCTAGACTGACATCGGTTTTTTTCTCAATACTCTGGAGCGATCCCTGACAGCAGATTTTTCCAGTACAATCAGTCTTTTTATTTCCTGACTGCTGGTGCCAAAAGTGTTTCAGCAAGCAGGGTTGTGTCATCTGCATAACATGGATTGTTGATGAGTGTTCCTCTAATCCTGATGTCACATTCCTCCTCATAGATCCCAGCTTCCTGAATGATCTGTTCTGCAGATAAATTGAAAATGTATGGAGACAGGATGCATCCCTGACATACTCCTTTTCTTATTTGAACCATGAAGTGTTTCCTTGCTCTGTTCTGAGGACTGCTTCCTGATCTGAGTATAAGTTTTGTATGAGTTAATCAAGTGTTCTGGGATTCCCATTTTCCTCAAGGTTAGCTACAATTTGTTGTGATCCACACAGTCAAATGCCTTTGCATAGTCAATGAAACACTGACATTTGTCTGGTATCTCTTCTTCATCTATTATGATGCTGCCAATTGGCCTGGTAGTAAGAATTTGTTTTCTTGATGTTGAAATGCAATCCATATTGAAGGCTGCAGTCCTTGACCTTCTGCAGCATGCACTTCAGCTTCCTGAACGATCTGTTCTGCAGATAGATTGAAAATGTATGGAGAAAGGATACATTCCTGACGCACTCCTTTATTGATTCTGAACCATGCAGTGATTCCTTGCTCTGTTCTGATGACTGCTTCTTGATCTGAGTAGAGGTTCTGCATGAGCACAATCAAGTGTTCTGGGATTCCCATTCTTCTCAATGCTAGCCACAGTTTGTTGTGATTTGCAGAAGTCAAATGCCTTCGCAAAGTTAATAAAATACAAATAGACATTCTTCTGGTACGCTTTCAACCAAGGTCCATCTGACATTGGTAATGATATCTCTAGTGCCACAGTCTCTTCTAAACTCAGCTTGTATTTCTGGCAGTTCTCTGTTATATACTACTGTTCTCACTTTTGCTCACGTGTGATATTGTTCAGTAATTTCCACATTTGTTGGGTCACCTTTTTGGGGAATGGGAATACAGATTTTTTTTTCCCAGTCAGTTGACCAACTAGCTGTCCTCCAGATTTCTTGGCACAACCTGGTGAGCATGTCCAGGGATGCATCTGTTTGTGAAAAGATGTCAACTGGTATTACATCAATTCCTGAGGTCTTATTTTTTTGCCAATTCCTTTAGAGTAGCGTGTATTTCTTTCTTCATCTCCACTGCTTCTTGATCACATGTTATTCCATTAAATTCTTCCGTGTCAGCCAATTCTTTTTGGTACAGTGACTGTGTGTACTCCTATCTTCTTTTGAAGTTTCCTGGATCATTCAATAATCTTTAAGTATTGCAACCCAAGGCTTGAATATGCTCTTCAATTCCGTCAGCTTAAGAAATTCCAGGAGAGTTCATCTCTTTCGACTTTTTAACTCCAGCTCCTTGTACTGTTCGTTATAATATTTTGCTTTGTCTTCCTGGGCTGCCCTTTGAAATCTTCTATTCAGCTCCTTAACTTCTTGATTTCTTCCTTTTATTTTGGCTTTTTGGAGTTCTAGTGCAGTATTTGGAGTCTCTTCTGAAATCCATTTGTCTTAACAATGACCTTTTGTATTCCTCATGGTGATAGTCTCCATATTTCACAGCTCATCTGGTCTTCATTCATTTGTATTCAAGTAAAAACAACAAAGAGATATTATCTCTCCACAGCAAAAATAGTAATGTTAAAAAAACTTCAAATAAAAAATGCTGGCAAGGATGAGGGGAGACCAAAACTCTCACACACTGCTGATAGGACTGTAAAAATGGTACAACCACTACAGAAAGCAGTTTGACACTTTCTTAGAGAGTTGGGAATGGAAATACTCTTTAACCCAGCAATCTCACTACTAGGCATATATCCCCCAAAATAAGAAGTGCAAAACAAATTATATACACCTATATTTAATGCAGCTCTATCTACAAGGGCAAAGAGTTGGAAATAACAAAAATATCCAACAACAGATGAATGGCTAAAGAAATTGAGATCATTCATTCACACAATGCAGGATGTCCTCCAAAATATCAAGAAGCTGTGAAATATTGCACAACACAGATGAATCTAAAACAAATTATGCTGTGGGACATATTAAAAAAAACTCACTGTCACTGAGTTGGAATCAACTCATAGCTGACCTTCCAGTAAGTGTTGAGGCTACAAATCACGTGGAAGGAGATTGCTCTTCTTTCTCCTGAAGAGCTGGAGCGGGGTTCAAACACCAGAGGAGCTCGGTTAGCTGCACAACTGCCTACAGACAGGCCATCAGGGCTCCCTGAATAAACTAGTCACAGAAAGAACTTTTTTACTCTTTCCCTCCATTCTCATCCTTGTTAATCTTCTACGATTAATTCTAACTGTGTCTAAAGCCTTTCTTTAGCTTTTAATACAAGTGGTCTGATGATGTTGATGTTATGTGCTATTGAGTTAGAACCAACTCTTAGCTCCAGCAGCTTTTTCTGATGCAGTAAATCACACGGGAGGAGACTGCCCATTTTTCTCTCACAAAGCAGTCAGCTGGTGGATTTAAAATGTGTGCCTTCTGGTGGGTAACACAGCTCCTTACTGCTAGGCCACCAGAGCTTGTTAGTGGTCCTATTAGAAATTTAAATGTTAGTGTTTGTACATAAAGTTTTATTGGAACACAAGCTCACATATTTTTGTATTTTCTGTGGCTACTGTTGTCCACAGTTTTGCCTATGTGGATCATAACAAACTGTGGCTGACTCTGAGAAGAATGGGAATCCCAGAACACTTGATTGTTCTAATGCGAAACTTATACTTGGACCAGGAGGCAGTCGTCAGAGCAGAGCAAGGGAACACTGCATGGTTCAAAATTGGGAAGGACGTACGCCAGGGATGCATCCTATCTCCATACCTTTTCAACCTATATGCAGAACAGATTATCCGGGAGGCTGGGCTCTATGAGAAATGTGGGGTCAGGATTGGGGGACGGTTTATCAACAATCTGCGGTATGCAGATGACACAACCCTCTTTGCTGAAACTGAAGAGGACCTGAAGCACCTGCTGCAGAGCGTCAAGAACTGCAGCCTCCAATATGGATTGAGGCTCAATGTCAAGAAGATAAAGATTCTCACCACTGGACCAATTGGCAGCATCAGGATGGATGGTGAAGAGATTGAGATTGTACTCAGCTTTAGTTTGCTTGGCTCCACAGTCAACACTCTTGGCACCAGTAGCCAGCAAATTAAAAAGTGCATTGCCATGGGAAAGTCTGCTGTTAGGGACCTCTCCAGAATACTGAAGAGCAATGATGTCTCTCTGGAGACTAAGGTGCATCTGATACAGGCCATAGTCTTCGCAATCACTTGTTATGCATCAGAGAGTTGGACAATGACCAAGGAGGATAGAAGGAAAATTGATGCCTTTGAGCTGTGGTGCTGGAGAAGAGTATTGGGAATACCATGGACTGCTAGGAAAACAAACAGATTTGTCCTGGAGAGGGTTAAACTGGGTGGCTCCTTGGAGGCAAGGATTCTGAGGCTCCGTCTAACTTACTTTGGACATGTTGTGAGGAGAGACCGGTCCTTGGAGAAGGACATCATGCTTGGGAGGGTGGAGGGACAGCGCAGGAGAGGAAGGCCCTCTATGAGGTGGATTGATTCAGTGACTGGGATAATCGGGATGGGAGTGTCAGAGACAGTGCGATTGGCACAGGACACAGCAGAGTTTAGGGCTGTTGTACACAGGGTCGCTATGAGTTGCAAGCAACTCAACGGCACATAACAACAAACAACAACTGTTGTCCAAACAGAAGAAGGGGATGGGGAACATTGCATGGTTTAAAATTAGGAAAGGGGTACACCAGTATCCTTCCTCCTTAACTATTTAATCCATATGCTGAGCCAATCATTCGAGAAGCTGGACTATATGAAGAACAATGTTACATCAGGACTGAAGGACGACTTATCAACAACATACACTATGCAGATGATGTAACTTTGCTTGCTGGAAGTGAAGAGGAATTGAAACACTTGCTACAGAAGATCAAAGACTCAAGCCTTTAATATGGATTACATCTCAAAGTCAAGGAAACAAAATTCTTCACCATTGGACCAACAGACAACCTCATGATACATGAAGAAAAGATTAAAGTTGTCAACAATTAAAAGATGCACTGCACTAGGAAAATGCACTATCCAGGATCTCTCCAAAGTCCTGAAGAGCAAGCAGTCAGTTTGAAGACTAAGGTTCACCAGGTTCAAACTATGGTATTTTCAGTTGCTTCCTATGCATCTCAAAGTTTGACAATGTATACAGATGACAGAAGAAGAATCGTAGTACTGGAAAAGAATACCAAATACCTCATGGAATGCCAAAAGAACAAATAAATCTATCTTGGAAAATGTGCAACCAGAGGGCTCCTTAGAGGCAAGAATGGTGACATTTTATTCATAGATTTTTGGCATGTTGTCAGGAGTCAGGGGCAGTCCTTGGGGGGGAAAAAAGCATTATGCTGAATAAGACAGAGAGACGGTCAGAAAAAGCGAGGAAGACACTCAACAAGATGGATTAACAAGGTGACTGTAACAATGGGTTCAAGCATATCAGAAGATGATGGTGCAGGAGAGGGCAAGGTTCAGATCCGTTGTTCACAGGGTCACTGTGAGTCACAGTCGACTTCACAGCACCTCACAATAACATGGCAACTTCTGTTGTATAATGAGTGGTAAGGAGGCAACACAGGAATACCACAGCCCACGGAGCTGGAGGTATTTACTATCTGGCTCTTTTCAGACAATGTTTGCCAAGTTCTGAAAAGCAGTAAGTAGAGCCAAGAGATAATTTCCCTTGAGTTAGAACCTAATAAAATAGTAGAGAAGAAATCACTGCCTGGCAAATTGAATAAGCAATCTGAAAAGCGAATACCAGAGTCCCATAGCTGCCAAAGTACTCTTCGTCCTGCCAGGTGTCTTCAGGATCATACTCCACCAACTGCTTCCCGACATGATTGGCCGGGATGTAGCCACAGCAGCCTTCACGCTCACCCCACCACCAATCAGCAGTAGTTTGTCTCAAGATAAGAATTTTCTCTCCTCTCAAAAAACTCAGCTGGAAAAAAAAAAAAAAGAAAGTGAATAACCCAAGAGTAAAGTGCTACGTTACTGACACACGTGTTCTGTTACTGACTGTCCACACGTGTTCTTTTTACTGACTGTACACACGTGTTCTGATACTGACACACGTGTTCTCTTTACTGACTGACACACGTGTTCTGTTTACTGACTGTCCACAAGTGTTCTGTTTACTGACACACGTGTTCTGTCTACTGGCTGACACACGTATTCTGTTTAAACACGTGCTGTTTACTGACACACGTGTTCCGTTTACTGACTGTCCACACCTGTGCTGTTTATTGACACAGGTGCTCTGTTTACTGGTCTGTTTACTGACTGACACATGTGCTCTGTGTACTGACTGACACACATGTTCTGTTTACTGACACACGTGTTCTGTTTACTGACTGTCCACACATGTTCTGTTTACTGACTGACACATATGATCTGTGTACTGACTGACACATGTGTTCTGTTTACTGACACACGTGTTCTGTTTACTAAAACCAGTAACATTGGAACTGTGGCTCAAGAAGAAATCCTGGTAGCCGAATCACAGCAAATTAAAAAAGTAAACAGTGGGTAAGGAGAGCAACAGATAATTGATAAAATAATAGCAGGAGTTAGAAATTTTGGGGACACAGCTACTCAAAATACAGCTTAGCTTATTTATTTCTTTTACAGTTTTCAGACTTTTTTCTTCTGCAATTGGTTTTCAGTCACTTCTATCTAATGTCAAATACAATTGTACAATGCTATTATTTGGCTCATTGTTATTTGGTAAAAACAGTTTACTTGGTATTCTTAAAAAGAAAATAAGAGGTTAAACATTTTTTTTTCTCAAAAAGCTCATTTCTGTCCAGTTCGAACTAAGTCATAGCTGACCTTCAAGCAGGTTTCCCAAGTTGTAAAACACACCAGTGAAAATGGTCCATCTTTCTCCCACGGAGCTGTGAACAGAGTCAAAACACCAGAGAGGAGGGGCCAAGTCTCAGCTCTGTAACTATGGACTACACCAGAACTAAACAACTTCTAGCGGTAACTCAGCAACGCAGTAGCCAAGAGTTTCTAGGATCTATTTTTTTACAAATCCATTATGCCGAGTGAAATATCTCAGTCACAAAAGGACAAATACTGCATAGTGCCACTGTTGTATAATGGGACTGATATCAGGGTTGGTATGAGACTGAGAAAAATTGGATAAATTATGTATACTGCATGGAAACAGATGAGGGAGAGGACAGTCTAAAAGTGATATATGATTGGGTATTATGGTTATGACAAGAGTCCAGAATGAAGATGTGCTGGGGGCAGGGAGGGGATTGTATACCAATGAAAGAATTCTTATTTTACTTTTCAGAGAGGAACAAACTGGGGGGAAGGAGTGGGCAGGGAGAAAAATGCAACAATGAATGAATGGAAATCTAAAATTTCTGTAAATGTTCATTAAAATTAATTTTAAAAAATCCTTGTTACAAAGTAAGGAAAATGACACTCAAGTAAGTGTTTTTATCTTATAATCTGCCATTTCTTTAGCTAGGGTGAGCTCTTACTCCAGGTTTCCAAGCAGAAACCAGAGCAAGCAGTTTTCCTCACCCTGCTGATAAGATACTTCCTTAACTCAGGTTCCCCTCACATCACACTTGGGGTTAGAATCTGTCAGGAAAGAAAGAGAATGGTTTCAATAAGGATCTAAATACCTGAAAACATCTTTGTTTGGGAATGGCAGAACTTTGGTTTGAGGGAACCCAGTGACAAAGTCTGTAGGGAGGTGTGCTGCTAACCAAAAGGCAGTGAGTGCCTCTCTGCCAGTTTAATTTTTTTTCCCAGTTAGAAACTGCATGGTTCAAAACTGGGAAGGGTGTACCCCAGGGATGTGTTCTATCTCCATACCTTTTCAACCTGTATGCAGAGCAAATTATCCGAGAGGCTGGGCTCTATGAGGAGAAGTGTGGCATCAGCATTGGTGGAAGATCTATCAACAATCTGCGTTATGCAGATGACACAACCTTGCTCGCTGAAACTGAGGAGGACCTCATGCACTTTCTGCAGAGGGTCAAGGACTGCAGCCTCCAATATGGATTGAGGCTCAATGTCAAGAAGACAAAGATTCTCACCACTGGACCAATTGGCAGCATCAGGATGGATGGTGAAGAGATTGAGATTGTTCACAGCTTCAGTTTGCTCAGCTCCACCGTCAACACTCTTGGCACCAACAGCCAGAAAATAAAAAAACGTATTGCGATGGGAAAGTCTGCTGTTAGGGACCTCTCTAAAGCACTCAAGAGCAACAGTGTGTCTCTGGAGACTAAGGTGCGTCTGATACAGGCCATGGTTTTGCAATCACTTGCTTTGCATCAGAGATTTGGACAATGCCTAGGGAGGATAGAAGGATAATAGATGCCTTTGAGCTGTGGTGCTGGAGAAGAGTACTGAATGTACCACGGACTGCCAAGAAAACAAACAGATTCATCCTGGAGAGGGTTAAACCAGGCTGCTCCTTGGAGGCAAGGATTCTGGGGCTTCGTGTGACATACTTTGGACATGTTGAAAGGAGGGACAGGTCCTTGGAGAGGGACATCATGCTTGGGAAGGTGGAGGGAAAGCACAGAAGGGGAAGATCCTCTATGAGGTGGATTGATTCAGTGACTGGGGTAATCGGGATGGGTGTGTCAGAGGCAATGAGACTGGCACAGGAAAGAGCAGGGTTTAGGGCTGTTGTACACAGGGTCGCTATGAGTCACAGGTGACTCAACGGCACATAACAACAACATACCAAATTAAAACCCACATTTTCAGGTCATAAGATGTTAATACATTCAATAAAAACTGCTTTTTTTAAAAAAATGTATTTTATATTGGTTTGCTTACAGAGTTCATATACATGTGTTTCACACTATCCTTCACTAACACTGTGTTTCAATCATTCTGATTCATTATATTTTCTAAAATTAATCATTGAAAAAAATCAAACACTGAACTGTGCCCACCAGTGTCCTGTCTTTTCCAGGTCCCTGGCAGATCTTTCTCAGTTCCTTTACCCATCCCTCCCTCCTCCCACCAAACTGTGCGACCCCATGATTTTCACCTCACCCATCCTCACTGCTCTGCTCCTACCCTCTCCCCTTAGAGCTCCATACATGTTTTACTAGTAATCTTTCTATTTCTATAATAATGATCTCATACAGTATTTGTCCTTATGGGACTGAGTTAGTTCGCTCAGTATAATACTCTCCAGTCTCTCCTTAGTTAGGTACTAATTTTCAAAGTCACAGGGAGTCATTATACATATTCATTTTGATTAGATGGTTGAAATACCTTTTCCTAGGTTACACTTTTACAGACATTACAAATCCCTTATAATAATGTAAACAAAATAACGTTTTTCCTAAAGGGTGAACTTGAAAGCAGTCCATTCTTTTTTCTTTACTGTCTTTTTTTTTTTAATTAATTTTAATGAAAGTTTACAGAGACTTAGGGTTTCCAGTTATTCATTGTTGCACTTTTCTCCCTGCCCATTCTTTGAGGACTTGCACTTGGTGAGGACTTTCTGAGGAGGAACGACTGCAGACAGTGATCTGGACTTTGACCAGCTGCTTCCTGGTCATAAAAGGGACCTGGAGCTTGATATGTGATCTTGACCTAGAATAGAAATACTTAACAAACAAAAGGAGAGCTAATGATCACACCCGGTGTGTGAGGCACACAGAGTACCTGCGTGTCATCTGTAGCCGAGTAGTCCGCAATGGCCACGTACTCCTCAGCCTGCACATCCTCCTGGAGGACCTGTTCTTCACTGTGCTCGACTGCTGTTTCTTGGTCCTGCTAAAGGGGGAAAAATGATAATCACAAGATGAACTTTCTTAAATGGTCAGTGAGTCTCTAAGACTTTTCACAGGATAAATTTCTGGATACAGAATTGATTTCTCAAAGACCATGAATACTACTGACCTTACTATGTATCACCGAATTCCCTCTCACAAAGTTGTCCCTTTACTTCTGCCATTTACAAAAGTATACACCTCATCAGCAATGGGTATTATCAATCATTCTCACCGGAATCGATTTGATGGGTAAAATTACATGTCTTTGTCACTTCTATTTGCCTTTCTTTGAAAGGTGATGTCAAAATGATTTTAACTACGTACTGATCATCTGCCTTTTTTACTTCATTACCTACCTGTTCACAACCTTTGTACATTCTTCCCTTTTTAATGAAAATGATGAGTTCTGGAACAGTGATTTTATTGTTCACCCTCCATCTCCATCCCTATTATACCCGCATCATCCCTCCCACCCTCGCCCCCACCTCAAGGTAAAGCACATCAACCACCTGGTACACACGCTTCCAGGACATGTTCTGTGCAACGTCACTCCCACGGATACATTTACACAGTCTTTTTCTTCTTTTGAGTTTATAAAAATATGTTGTTGTTGTTGTTCTATGTGTCAATTCACTTCCAACGTACAGAGACCTTAGAGGCAGAACAGAACTGCCCCACAGGGCTTCCTAGGCTGTAACTTTGGCAACGGCATATGGTCAGATCTTTTTCCCGATGAAGCAGTTGGTGGTCTCAAACCGCAGACCTTCCACTGGCAGCCAAGCACTTAATCATTGTGCTATCAGGGCTCCTTTTTAAACTTTAACAGTATGTTTTTGGTATCTTCTTTTTCTTATTCATATAATATCTTGAGGGAAAATCTCCGAAGGTAATTGTTAGACTTATAATCTTTTCTTTATAATGGCTACATAACATTCAATAGCCATTCAGCTTGACTCTTCAATCATTCCTATTGATGGGCTTTCTATTTGTATCCAATTTGCTACTACCATGTACCACCATTCAGTAACATCTGGGCACTATATTCTTGTGTACTAAGATTTCATTCCTACAGGACAGGCTGTCAAGAATGGAAATGTAGATTTCAAGAATAAACATTTTCCATTTAACATAAGACTGATTCTTTCCATTAAGACTGTTAACACTTCAAAATCCACCAGTACTGATGCCACAATGATTAGTGTTTTTGTATCATTTCTTCAGCTTTAAGTTTTCATATGTTTACTGTCCATTTGTCATTGGCCTAGTGGTAAGGAATTGAACTGGCAACCAAAAGGTACATGATTCAAATCTACCAACTGTTCCATGAGAGAAAGACGGGCAATCTCCTCTCAAGCTATTAACTCCCTCTGAAAATCTGCTGGAGGGTCAGCTATGCATCAACAGTTGTTGTTGTTGTTGTTGTTGTTATGTGCCGTCTAGTCGCCTGCGACTCATAGCGACCCTATGTACAACAGCCCTAAACTCCGCTCTGTCCTGTGCCAATCACACTGTCTCTGACACTCCCA
>NW_006399883.1:5456035-5461884 GCF_000299155.1 Elephantulus edwardii
ACCATCTATTCCTGGAGCCTTATTTTTGGCCATGTCCTTCAAAGCAGCCTGAACTTCTTCTTTCATCACCATAGGCTCTTGCTCATATGTTGTTTCATGTACACAACAATATTGCTCATTTGGATCGACAGTTTTGTTTACTGGTTTTTTATTTTCCCAACTGTTACATCAGGCCATTTGCCCTTTTGAGATTAGAAGAATCCTTTGTATACTATAGATCTTACTTGTCCTCTTGATGCAAACATTTATTCAAAATGTATTTGCCTAGTTCACTCTGGCTACACTTCTTCCAAAAGAGATTTGTTTGTTCTTTTAACAGTTCATGGTATTTCAATATTCTTCATCAACACCACAATTCAAAAGCATCAATTATTCTTCAATTTTCTTTATCTACTCTCACATGCACATAAAACAAGTAAAATATCATGCTTGGGCAGCCACGCCTAAGTCTTTAAAGTAATAGATTTGCTCTTTTCAAGAGGTCCTTGGCAAATGTACCCAGTGCAGTAAGTCACTAGATTAAGAACATCATGTTTGGAAAAGTCTCTGAAAGAGAGCATGATCCTCAACTAGAAGGAACAGCAAAGAGGTTGCCACGTTGCAGAGGATATTGTGAGGTCGGTTCTGATCAAGCAATTTTTCATTTTTCGGTACAGAAGGCTGCTATGAGTTAGAGCTGACCCTAAAGCACCTAATAACAACAATGGTCGTCTACTCATTCTGTTTAAAATCAGCAAACACAAAATCAGGTATAGATATAAACTACATAAACTGAAGCATTACAAGAAAAAGATATTTTAAAATAACAAAGAACAAAGCAATAAGGGATGAAAATAAAGGCTGAATAACTGAGATAGCAGTATAAGTTTCCCCGAAAGTAATTAAAACCACAGATTTTAATAGTTTTGCTAACCCAAGCATTATAAATATAATGGAAATTGTGTATAAATAATGAGAAAGCAAAAACTTTAACTTTTTTTTATACTTTTCTCCCTACCCACCCTTCCCCTCCCCCCAGCCCGCTCCAGTTTGATCTTCTCTTTCAAAAGTAAAATTCTTTCATTATACAATCCCTCCCCTCAAGTCCACTCCACTATGCAGATGTCATTCTGGACTCCTGTCATGACAATAATACCTAATCATATATTCCTTTTAAACAGTTCTCTCCCTCATCTGTTTCAATGCAGTATACATTATTTATCCCCTCTTTCTCATTCTTTCTTCGACCTCAGTGTCAGTCCTGTTTTACAATAGTAGCACTATGCAGTATTTTTCCTTTTGTGACTGAGATATTTCACTCAGCATAATGTCCTCCAAGGTCATCCATTTTGAATAATATTTCATTAGTTCCTTGTTTTTCAATGCAGCACAGTATTCCATTGTGTGAATATACCAGAGCTTCTCTATCCATTTGTTTGCTGATGGGCACTTGGGTTGTTTCCAACTCTTTGCTATTGTGAACAAAGCCGCAATAAACATGGGTGTGCATATATCTGCTTGGGTGGTGCTTATGGTTTCTTTGGGGTATATTTCCAGTAGTGGAATTGCTGGGTCAAATGGTATTTCTATTTCCAACTTTTTGAGAAAGCACCATACTGCCTTCCACAGTGGTTGGATCATTTTACACTCCCACCAATAGTGAATAAGGGTTCCAGTTTCTCCACAACCTCGCCAGCATTTGTTGTTTGCTGTTCTGTTAAATTTTGCTATTCTGACTGGGGTGAGATGATATCTCATAGTTGTTTTGATTTGCATCTCTCTCAGAGCTAGGGATTTTGAACATTTCTTCATGTGCTTGTTGGCCATCTGGATGTCTTCCTTGGTGAAGTGTCTGTTCATATCCTGTGCCCATTTTTCAATTGGTTTGTTTACCTTTATCTTGTTGTGGTGTTCAAGTATTTTATAAATTCTAGATATAGGTCCCTTGTCTGACATGTCATTACCAAATACTTTTTTCCAGTCTGTGGCTTCCCTTTTTATACTGTTGGAGAAGTTTTTGGATGTGCATAGGGATTTGATTCTTAGAAGGTCCCATTCATCTATTTTATCCTATCCTGGTTGTAGATTTTTTAGGATGCTTTGGAAGACTATTTATGTTGTGGAGTAGGAGTTCTAGAGTTCTTCCAAGCTTTTCTTTAATGAAGTTTATAGTCCTTGGTACTAGTCCTAGGTTCATGATCCACTTTTGAGTTGGTTTTTGTGTAAGGTGTGGATCTTGCTTGAGTTTTCTGCAGGTAGTTTTCCAATTTTGCCAACACCATTTGTTTAACTAATTTCATCTCCTTGTCAAAAATCAGTTGACCATAGGTAGATAGGTTGATTTCCAGGTTCTCCATTCTATCCCATTGATCTTTGTGTCTATCATTGTTCCAGTACCACTCTCTGATTTAAAATCCTACTACACTGACGTGATGGTCAATGATAGACACAAAGATCAATGGGATAGAATGGAGAACCTGGAAATCAACCCATCTACCTATGGTCAACTGATTTTTGACAAGGAGATGAAATTTTAAAAAAATTACATAATCAGGGAGAGACGTTATGCTAAGTCAACTAACACAGTCTCACAGTGACAAATGCTGCATAAGACCATTAATGTAAACATTGAAGGATAACTAGCAAAACATGTATGGGAACTCAAGGTAGGGAGGGCTGAGGATACGGAGGGGCAAAACCACAGGGTTATACAGATTGGGGGTGGGGAGGAAATGGAAAGGATCTGACAAAAAGGGTAATGATGAGCAAGGTCCAATGGTGATTAATTTTATAAAACATAATGCCTGAGAATGATTGTATGAAGAATAGTATGAAACATGATGCATACAAATTTTGTAAGTAAACCAATAAAAAAATAATAAATAAAACATTTTTAAAGGTTTCTTCTGATGGTTTCCCCAGAGAAGAGAGATTTTTTGGTATCAAAAGCTTCAGCATATGTAACTGAATCTTACTAGTTCGTTATTTTTGTTGTTGTTAGGTGTCAAGTACAACTCATAGTAACCCTATGACAGACCTGAACCTTGTCATTTCCTGTGCTAACTGCATCATCTCTGATACACTTAAGCCCATTGCTGTAGTCACTGACTCAACCCATCTCGTTGAGGGTTTTCCCCTTCGTTGACTCTCCACATTCCCAGCCATGATGTCCCTTTCCAAGGAATAGCCTCTCCTAGCAAAATGCCCAAAATATGAGAGACAAATCTTCACCATCTTCGCCTCTAAAGAACACTCTTGCTGCACTTTTTCAAGGCATATCTAGTTGTTCTTTTAGCAGTCCATGGGATGGTCAGTCCTCTTCTCAAACACAATTCAAAGGCATCGATTCTTCTATTTTGTCCAGCTCTTAGTTGCACAGAGGTGACTGAAGGGCTATGGCCTGAATCAGAAGACTTTAGTCTTCTGACTGACATCGCAGCTCTTTGGTATTTTGAAGAGATGCCTGACTACAGACTTGCCCAATGCAATGTCTCCTGATCTCCTGACTGCTATACGAAGGGTATGGACTGTTGATCCAAGCAAGAATACGTCAGTGACAACTTCAATCCTTCATCACGAGACTGCCAGTTATCCAAATGGTGAGGACTTGTGTTTTCTTGATGTTGAGAAGCAATCCATACTGAAAGCTGTAGTCCTTGATCTGCAACAAGTATTTCAAATCCTCCTCACTTTCACCAAGCAAGCTGTGTCACCTGCATAACGCAGGTTGTTGATGAGTCTTCCTCTACTCTAGATGCTACATTCCTCTTCAAAGAGTATATCTATCTTTATGAATTATTTGCTCAGCATACAGACTGAAGAGGTATGGAGAGAGGATACATCCCTGATACCCACTCACCACACAGATTTTAAACTATGCAGTGTTCCTTCGCTCTGTTTGGTCAACGATCTTTTGGTCTAGGTAGAGGTTTCGTATAAGCATAATTAATTGTTCTGGGATTCCCATTCTTCTCAATGCTAGCCATGGTTTGTTACAATAAATACAGGCAAATGCCTTTGCATAGTCAATAAAACACAGATCAACGTTCTTCTGATATTCTCTACTTTCCACCAAGATCTAGCTGACATCAGCAATCACATCCCTAGTGCTACAGCTTCTTCTAAATCCAGCCTGAAATTCTGGCAGTTCCCTGTCACTGTACTATTCTAGCCATCTGGGGGTGATCTTCAACAATGTTTTATTTGCATTTGATATAAATTATATTGTTTGAGAATTACCACATTCTTTTAGATCACCTTTCTTGGGAATGGGAACAAACATGGGCCTCATCCAGTCAGTCAACCAGCCAGCTGTCCTCCAAACTTCCTAGCATAGACTGGTGAGCATGTCCAGAGTTGCATCTGTTAGCTGAAGCATGTCAACTGGCTTTCCATTTATTCCTGGGGCTTTTTTTGCCAATGCCTTCAATGTTGCTTCAACCTCTTCCTTGTATTGGCTCTTGTATTTCATTGTTGACCAGTTCTTTTTGGTACAGTAACTGTATATTCTTTCTACCTTTTTGATGTTTCCTGGATCATCCAAGATTTTGCCCATAGCGTTTCTCAGTAGAATATGAAATACCAAGTTATATAGATATATATATTTACACATATATATGTAAAATTATTGAATGTTTAAATAAAATGTGTTAAATTAAAAAGCTGAATACAAAACTGATTTTGCTGTATGTTCACTGCAATAGACCTATGCACCTAAATATGAAAGAGATACAATCATACAAAGAACAATCAGAGGAGTCAGCTCTCACTAACATCCACTGAGTCTGAACTGATTTATAGTTGACCTTCCAGAAAGCTTTCTGAGATTGTAAATTTCATGGGAGGAGATTGCCCATCTTTCTCTTACAGAGCCACTGATGGATTTAAACCAGCAGAGAGGCTCGACCTTCAGGTTTGCAATTGGATTGAGTGAGATCTTCACACACCAACAAGAATCAAATGGAATGTAAATGAAATGGCAGGCTGGAAAATGATGCACAGTAAGACTCCACTTATATTAATTCTAAAAACACATACAAATTATAACATGCATTGTTCAAGGAATCTAACATAAGAGAGGTGTAAGAAAATGTTACCGAAGGACACATACCAAATGTACAATGAATAATAGTAGATGCCTCAGAAGAGAGAAGAATGAACCACAAACTGGATTGTAATTAATAAACACACACAAATATAATAAAATGTTTACAGGTTTTCACTTCTGAGTATTATATATTTAGGGTGCCTGTTTTGACTGTGATTAGGATAAAGATTTACAGAATAAATCAGTTCTCCAATTTGTTTCATGCCAGTGATTTCAGTTCCCATCATGTAACATCACTCACCCCACCTCCCTCATTGCTTGTTTCTGTTCCTCTCTCCTCTCTTCTTGGATTCTGAGTTTTTTCATTGGACAAATGCTGTCCCTTTGATCTCAAATGGCTGATTCTTCTCAGGATGACCAAGCTGCTTGCTCGCTTTAGAGAACTGTCCATATTTTCGCTAAAAACTGAGCCATAGAGTCAAGTTCCATTCCAGGCTTGATGAGTAGCTAAAAGTAATAATCTTGGGGTTTCCAGTAGACTACCTGACCAGTAAGCCTGGTCTTTTTTTTTTATTATTATTTTTGTGTGCGTGTACCATCAAATCAGATCTGACTGGTACAGAAGAAGATTGCCCCTCCTTCCCTGGCAGAGCATCTGGTGGATTCGAACCGTGCACCTCTGGGATTGTAGTTGCAGCTTCTTGCCACTAGGCCACCAGAGCTCCCCAAGCCTGATCTTTTTTATGCTTTGAGTTTAGTGCACTTTCCTTTTTTTTTTTTTAATTTTAAATTTAGGTTGTTTATTTTTCATTTCAATGAACAT